>NW_026893978.1:0-243515 GCF_032452875.1 Bos javanicus
TGTCATTCTTCCCTTTAACTTCCAGCTGAGTCTCCATCTGGGCGTGGAACCCACGCTCACTAATTATGCCTGGGCTGCTAAGACCCACTCGAGAAGGTGTCTAGGGTGAGGCACCTTTCGCTATAGAGGGCGCCTGCGGCCTCGTAAGTGGTGCAAACTTCTTGTCTTGAAGTTTGATTGGTCTGCGTAAACCAAGCTACTCAGTCTCTTTTCTCCACCGAATTTTCCTACTGAGCTCTCCTCATACTCTTATTCTTGACATCTCTGATTAGCATATAAATAGTCGCCTAGGCCATCTCTCCTTCGAATACCCTGGATCAGTTGGGGCTGGTCCCCGGCAGGTGGCGACCGAACAGGGACCTCAGGAGGCAATACTCAAAGAGCTGAGCAGACACGAACCACGCAATCAGCAGGCAATAAGCATGGAGCTCAGCAGTGACGAATCATGCTGCTCAACTGGCAATAATCAAGCACGTGACCAGGCAGGAATCACGCAGCTCAGCTGGCAATTGTCAAGCAGATGAGCCGACAGGAATCACGCAGCTCAGATGGCAATTGTCATGCAGATGAGCCGGCAGGAATCACGCAGCTCAGCAGGCCCTGATCACGTGACTCTGCAGGCACTGATCACGTGGCTGATCAAGTCCAGATCACGTGACTGAGCATGCACTGATCACGTGGCTATCATGCACTGATGGCGTGACTGCGCATGCACTGATGGCGTGGCTGATCGGGCACTGATCACATGGCTCATCATGCACTGATCACGTGTTTATCAGGCAATGATCAGTGACTGACAGGCGCTGATCATGGGACTGTGCACTGATCACGTGGCTATCATGCACTGATCACGTGACTGCGCATGCACTGATGACGTGGCTGTTAGGGCACTGATCACGTGTTTATCAGGCAGTGATCAGTGACTGACAGGCGCTGATCGGGGGACTGTGCACGCACTGATCAGGTGGCTGATCAGGAACTGACCACCTGACTGCGCATGCAGTGATCACGTGGCTGGTCGTTCACTGATCACGTGTTTATCATACGGTGATCACGTGACTGAGAGGCGCTGATCACGTGACTGTGCCGTCAGTGATCACGTGGCTGAGCAGGCACTGATATCGTGACTGAGCATGCACTGATCATGTGCCGGGAGCCGGGAGGCATTCCACTCTGGACCAAGGTCATGAGGAAGGAGGCTCGGCATACGCAAACGCGGGATCGAGCCTCAGGAGTCCACCCGGATGTTCTCGAGCATCTCCCCCCAAAAAAACCAGAGTCTGCCTACTGTATTGCTTTGTGCTCTCACCTCTGATTTCACTGGGGGCTGTCCCCCACCACCATCTCACTCTCTCTGTCAAAGAGTTAACTTACAGCTCCAATTCATAAAGTTCCTTGTCATTCTTCCCTTTAACTTCCAGCTGAGTCTCCATCTGGAGCGCGGAACCCACCACGCTTACTAATTATGCCTGGGCTGCTAAGACCCACTCGAGAAGGTGTCTAGGGTGAGGCACCTTTCGCTATTCGAGGGGCGCCTGCGGCCTACGTAAGTGGTGCAAACTTCTTGTCTTGAAGTTTGATTGGTCTTCCGCGTAAACCAAGCTACTCAGTCTCTTTTCTCCACCGAATTTTCCTACTGAGCTCTCCTCATACTATTATTCTTGACATCTCTGATTAGCATATAAATAGTCGCCTAGGCCATCTCTCCTTCGAATACCCTGGATCAGTTGGGGCTGGTCCCCGGCAGGTGGCGACCGAACAGGGACCTCAGGAGGCAATACTCAAAGAGCTGAGCAGACACGAACCACGCAATCAGCAGGCAATAAGCATGGAGCTCAGCAGTGACGAATCATGCTGCTCAACTGGCAATAATCAAGCACGTGACCAGGCAGGAATCACGCAGCTCAGCTGGCAATTGTCAAGCAGATGAGCCGACAGGAATCACGCAGCTCAGATGGCAATTGTCATGCAGATGAGCCGGCAGGAATCACGCAGCTCAGCAGGCCCTGATCACGTGACTCTGCAGGCACTGATCACGTGGCTGATCAAGTCCAGATCACGTGACTGAGCATGCACTGATCACGTGGCTATCATGCACTGATGACGTGACTGCGCATGCACTGATGGCGTGGCTGATCGGGCACTGATCACATGGCTCATCATGCACTGATCACGTGTTTATCAGGCAATGATCAGTGACTGACAGGCGCTGATCATGGGACTGTGCACGCACTGATCGCGTGGCTATCATGCACTGATCACGTGACTGCGCATGCACTGATGGCGTGGCTGTTCGGGCACTGATCACGTGTTTATCAGGCAGTGATCAGTGACTGACAGGCGCTGATCAGGGGACTGTGCACGCACTGATCAGGTGGCTGATCAGGAACTGACCACCTGACTGCGCATGCAGTGATCACGTGGCTGGTCGTTCACTGATCACGTGTTTATCATACGGTGATCACGTGACTGAGAGGCGCTGATCACGTGACTGTGCCGTCAGTGATCACGTGGCTGAGCAGGCACTGATATCGTGACTGAGCATGCACTGATCATGTGCCGGGAGCCGGGGAGGCATTCCACTCTGGACAAAGGTCATGAGGAAGGAGGCTCGGCATACGCAAATGCGGGATCGAGCCTCAGGAGTCCACCCGGATATTCTCGAGCATCTCCCCCCCAAAAAACCAGAGTCTGCCTACTGTATTGCTTTGTGCTCTCACCTCTGATTTCACTGGGGGCTGTCCCCCACCACCATCTCGCTCTCTCTGTCAAAGAGTTAACTTACAGCTCCAATTCATAAAGTTCCTTGTCATTCTTCCCTTTAACTTCCAGCTGAGTCTCCATCTGGAGCGCGGAACACACCACGCTTACTAATTATGCCTGGGCTGCTAAGACCCACTCCAGAAGGTGTCTAGGGTGAGGCACCTTTCGCTATTCGAGAGGCGCCTGCGGCCTACGTAAGTGGTGCAAACTTCTTGTCTTGAAGTTTGATTGGTCTTCCGCGTAAACCAAGCTACTCAGTCTCTTTTCTCCACCGAATTTTCCTACTGAGCTCTCCTCATACTATTATTCTTGACATCTCTGATTAGCATATAAATAGTCGCCTAGGCCATCTCTCCTTCGAATACCCTGGATCAGTTGGGGCTGGTCTCCGGCAGGTGGCGACCGAACAGGGACCTCAGGAGGCAATATTCAAAGAGCTGAGCAGACACGAACCACGCAATCAGCAGGCAATAAGCATGGAGCTCAGCAGTGACGGATCATGCTGCTCAACTGGCAATAATCAAGCACGTGACCAGGCAGGAATCACGCAGCTAAGCTGGCAATTGTTAAGCAGATGAGCCGACAGGAATCACGCAGCTCAGCTGGCAATTGTCATGCAGATGAGCCAGCAGGAATCACGCAGCTCAGCAGGCGCTGATCACGTGACTCTGCAGGCACTGATCACGTGGCTGATCAAGTCCAGATCTCGTGACTGAGCATGCACTGATCACGTGGCTATCATGCACTGATGATGGGACTGCGCATGCACTGATGACGTGGCTGATCAGGCACTGATCACATGGCTCATCATGCACTGATCACGTGTTTATCAGGCAATGATCAGTGACTGACAGGCGCTGATCATGGGACTGTGCACTCACTGATCACGTGGCTATCATGCACTGATCACGTGACTGCGCATACACTGATGACGTGGCTGTTCGGGCACTGATCACGTGTTTATCAGGCAGTGATCAGTGACTGACAGGCGCTGATCAGGGGACTGTGCACGCACTGATCAGGTGGCTGATCAGGAACTGACCACCTGACCTCGCATGCGGTGATCACGTGGCTGGTCGTTCACTGATCACGTGTTTATCATACGGTGATCACGTGACTGAGCGCTGATCACGTGACTGTGCCGTCAGTGATCACGTGGCTGAGCAGGCACTGATATCGTGACTGAGCATGCACTGATCATGTGCCGGGAGCCGGGGAGGCATTCCACTCTGGACAAAGGTCATGAGGAAGGAGGCTCGGCATACGCAAATGCAGGATCAAGCCTCAGGAGTCCACCCGGATATTCTCGGGCATCTCCCCCCAAAAAAACCGGAGTCTGCCTACTGTATTGCTTTGTGCTCTCACCTCTGATTTCACTGGGGGCTGTCCCCCACTACCATCTCGCTCTCTCTGTCAAAGAGTTAACTTACAGCTCCAATTCATAAAGTTCCTTGTCATTCTTCCCTTTAACTTCCAGCTGAGTCTCCATCTGGAGCGCGGAACCCACCACGCTTACTAATTATGCCTGGGCTGCTAAGACCCACTCGAGAAGGTGTCTAGGGTGAGGCACCTTTCGCTATTCGAGAGGGCGCCTGCGGCTTACGTAAGTGGTGCAAACTTCTTGTCTTGAAGTTTGATTGGTCTTCCGTAAACCAAGCTACTCAGTCTCTTTTCTCCACCGAATTTTCCTACTGAGCTCTCCTCATACTATTATTCTTGACATCTCTGATTAGCATGCAAATAGTCGCCTAGGCCATCTCTCCTTCGAATACCCTGGATCAGTTAGGGCTGGTCCCCGGCAGGTGGCGACCGAACAGGGACCTCAGGAGGCAATACTCAAAGAGCTGAGCAGACACGAACCACGCAATCAGCAGGCAGTAAGCATGGAGCTCAGCAGTGACGGATCATGCTGCTCAACTGGCAATAATCAAGCACGTGACCAGGCAGGAATCCCGCAGCTCAGCTGGCAATTGTCAAGCAGATGAGCCGACAGGAATCACGCAGCTCAGATGGCAATTGTCATGCAGATGAGCCGGCAGGAATCACGCAGCTCAGCAGGCCCTGATCACGTGACTCTGCAGGCACTGATCACGTGGCTGATCAAGTCAAGATCACGTGACTGAGCATGCACTGATCGCGTGGCTATCATGCACTGATGGCGTGACTGCGCATGCACTGATGACGTGGCTGATCGGGCACTGATCACATGGCTCATCATGCACTGATCACGTGTTTATCAGGCAATGATCAGTGACTGACAGGCGCTGATCATGGGACTGTGCACGCACTGATCGCGTGGCTATCATGCACTGATCACGTGACTGCGCATGCACTGATGGCGTGGCTGTTCGGGCACTGATCACGTGTTTATCAGGCGGTGATCAGTGACTGACAGGCGCTGATCAGGGGACTGTGCACGCACTGATCAGGTGGCTGATCAGGAACTGACCACCTGACGGCGCATGCAGTGATCACGTGGCTGGTCGTTCACTGATCACGTGTATATCATACGGTGATCACGTGACTGAGAGGCGCTGATCACGTGACTGTGCCGTCAGTGATCACGTGGCTGAGCAGGCACTGATATCGTGACTGAGCATGCACTGATCATGTGCCGGGAGCCGGGGAGGCATTCCACTCTGGACACAGGTCATGAGGAAGGAGGCTCGGCATACGCAAATGCGGGATCGAGCCTCAGGAGTCCACCCGGATATTCTCGAGCATCTCCCCCAAAACCAGAGTCTGCCTACTGTATTGCTTTGTGCTCTCACCTCTGATTTCACTGGGGGCTGTCCCCACCACCATCTCGCTCTCTCTGTCAAAGGGTTAACTTACAGCTCCAATTCATAAAGTTCCTTGTCATTCTTCCCTTTAACTTCCAGCTGAGTCTCCATCTGGAGCGCGGAACCCACCACGCTTACTAATTATGCCTGGGCTGCTAAGACCCACTCGAGAAGGTGTCTAGGGTGAGGCACCTTTCGATTCGAGAGGGCGCCTGCGTAAAGTGGTGCAAACTTCTTGTCTTGAAGTTTGATTGGTCTTCCGCGTAAACCAAGCTACTCAGTCTCTTTTCTCCACCGAATTTTCCTACTGAGCTCTCCTCATACTCTTATTCTTGACATCTCTGATTCGCATATAAATAGTCGCCTAGGCCATCTCTCCTTCGAATGCCCTGGATCAGTTGGGGCTGGTCCCGGCAGGTGGCGACCGAACAGGGACCTCAGGAGGCAATACTCAAAGAGCTGAGCAGACACGAACCACGCAATCAGCAGGCAATAAGCATGGAACTCAGCTGTGACGAATCATGCTGCTCAGCTGGCAATAATCAAGCACGTGACCAGGCAGGAATCACGCAGCTCAGCTGGCAATTGTCAAGCAGATGAGCCGGCAGGAATCGTGCAGCTCAGCTGGCAATTGTCATGCAGATGAGCCGGCAGGAATCACGCAGCTCAGCAGGCCCTGATCGCGTGACTCTGCAGGCACTGATCACGTGGCTGATCAAGTCGATCACGTGACTGAGCATGCACTGTTCGCGTGGCTATCATGCACTGATCGCGTGATTGATCATGCACTGATCACGTGGCTATCATGCACTGATCACGTGGCTGATCATGCACTGTTCACGTGTCTGACCATGCACTGATCACGTGGCTGATCATGCACTGATCACGTAACTGATAATGCACTTATGTGGCTATCATGCACTGATCACGTGGCTGATCATGCATCACGTGGCTGATCAAGCACTGATCACGTGACTATCATGCACTGATCACCTGGAACTCATGCACTGATCCGCGTGGCTGATCATACACTGATCACGTGACTGATCATGCACATCGTGGCTATCATGCACTGCTCACGTGGTTAGTCATGGAATGATCACGAAGCTACCATATACTGGTCACGTGACTGATCATGCACTGATCACGTGACTGATCATGCTGTTCACGTGACTGATCATGCACTGATCACGTGACTGATAATGCACTGATCACATGGCTATCATGCTCTGCTCACGTGGCTGATCATGCAGCTGATCCGCGTAGCAACCATGTAGTGGTCTCGTGACTGATCATGCCCTGATCATGTATTGATCCTGCACTGATCACGTGGCTCATCATGCACTGATCACGGTGGCTGATCACACAGTATCACGTGACTGGTCATGCAGATCCGTGACTAATCATGGTGATCACGTGGCTATCCTGCACTGATCACGTGGATCATGCACTGATCACGTGGCTGATCACACTATCACCTGACTGATCATGCGCTGATCACGTGGCTATCATGCACTGCTCACGTGGCTGATCATGCATAATCACGCCTACCATGTACTGGTCACATGACTGATCATGCACTGATCACGTGACTGATCATGCAGTGATCACGTGGCTGTCATGCACTACTCACGTGACTGATCATGCACTGATCATGTAGCTACCATGTACAGGTCACGTGAATGATCATACACCCATCAGGTGACTGATCATGCACTGATCACGTGGCTATCCTGCACTGATCACTGACTGATCATGCACTGATCACGTCTATATCATGCACTGATCACATGACTGCCCATGCACTGGTCACGTGGATGATCATACACTAATCATGTGACAGATCATGCACTGATCACGTGGCTGATCATGCACTGACACTGTGACTGAGCATGGACTGATCACATGACTATCGTGTAGTGATCACGTGACTTAATGGCGCTGATCATGTGACTGATCATGCACTGATCATGTTTGCTATCATACACTGATCATGTGCCTCTGGAGGCAATAAACAAAGAGCTGAGTAGGCACGAATCAGTCAGCAGGCAATAATCATGGAACTCAGCTGTGAGGAATCATGCTGCTCAGCTGGCAATAATCAAGCGGCTGAGCAGGCAGGAATTACGCAGCACAGCTGACAATTGTCAAGCAGATGACGGGCAGGAATCGTACAGCTCAGCTGGCAATTGTCAAGCAGATGAGCAGACAGTAATCACGCAGCTCAGCAGGCCCAGATCACATGACTGAGCATGCACTGTTCACGTGGCTGATCATACGCTGATCACGTGATTGATCATGCACTGATCGCTAGGATATCATGCACTGATCACGTGGCTGATCATACACTGTTCACGTGTCTGACCATGCACTGATCGCGTGGCTGATCATACACTGCTCACGTAACTGATAATGCACTTATCACGTGGCTATCATGCACTGATCGTGGCTGAACATGCACTGTTCACGTGGCTGATCACACACCTGTCACGTGACATATCATGCACTGATCACCTGGAACTCATGCACTGATCACGTGGCTGATCATACTCTGCTCACGAACTCATCATGCACACATCACGTGGCTATCATGCACTGCTCACGTGGTTCGTCATGGAATGATCACGAAGCTACCATATACTGGTCACGTGACTGATCATGCACAGATCACGTAAATGATCATGCACTGTTCGCGTGACTGATCATGTACTGATCACGTGACTGATAATGCACTGATCACGTGGCTATCATGCTCTGCTCACGTGGCTGATCATGCGCGATCACGTAGCAACCATGTAGTGGTCTCGTGACTGATCATGCACTGATCATGTAATTGATCCTGCGCTGATCACGTGGCTCATCACGCACTGATCCGGTGGCTGATCACACACGTATCGCGTGACTGGTCATGTACAGATCCCGTGACTAATCATGAAGTGATCGCGTGGCTATCCTGCACTGATCACGTGGATATCATGCACTGATCACGTGGCTGATCACACACTATCACCTGACTGATCATGCACTGATCACGTGGCTATCATGCACTGCTCGCGTGGCTGATCATGCGATGATCACGCAACTGCCATGTACTGGTCACATGACTGATCATGCACTGATCACGTGACTGATCATGCGGTGATCACGTGGCTGTCATGCACTACTCACGTGGCTGATCATGCAATGATCATGTAGCTACCATGTACAGGTCACGTGAATGATCATACACCCATCAGGTGACTGATCATGCACTGATCACGTGGCTATCATGCACTGATCACTAGACTGATCATGCACTGATCACGTCTATATCATGCACTGATCACATGACTGCCCATGCACTGGTCACGTGGATGATCATACACTAATCATGTGACAGATCATGCACTGATCACGTGGCTGATCATGCACTGACACTGTGACTGAGCATGGACTGATCACATGACTATCGTGTAGTGATCACGTGACTTAATGGCGCTGATCATGTGACTGATCATGCACTGATCATGTTTGCTATCATACACTGATCATGTGCCTCTGGAGGCAATAAACAAAGAGCTGAGTAGGCACGATCAGTCAGCAGGCAATAATCATGGAACTCAGCTGTGAGGAATCATGCTGCTCAGCTGGCAATAATCAAGCAGCTGAGCAGGCAGGAATTACGCAGCACAGCTGACAATTGTCAAGCAGATGACAGGCAGGAATCGTGCAGCTCAGCTGGCAATTGTCAAGCAGATGAGCAGACAGTAGTCACGCAGCTCAGCAGGCCCAGATCACGTGACTGAGCATGCACTGTTCACGTGGCTGATCATACACTGATCACGTGATTGATCATGCACTGATCACTTGGATATCATGCACTGATCACGTGGCTGATCATACACTGTTCACGTGTCTGACCATGCACTGATCACGTGGCTGATCATACACTGCTCACGTAACTGATAATGCACTTATCACGTGGCTATCATGCACTGATCACGTGGCTGAACATGCACTGTTCACGTGGCTGATCACACACTGTCACGTGACATATCATGCACTGATCACCTGGAACTCATGCACTGATCACGTGGCTGATCATACTCTGCTCACGAAACTCATCATGCACACATCATGTGGCTATCATGCACTGCTCACGTGGTTCGTCATGGAATGATCACGCTACCATATACTGGTCACGTGACTGATCATGCACTGATCACGTAAATGATCATGCACTGATCACGTGACTGATCATGCACTGATCACGTGACTGATCATGCACTGATCACGTGGCTATCATGCACTGCTCACGTGGCTGATCATGCACGATCGCGTAGCAACCATGTACTGGTCACGTGACTGATCATGCTGATCACGTAATTGATCATGCACTGATCGCGTGGCTCATCATGCACTGATCGTGGCTGATCATGTATCACGTGACTGATCATGCACTGATCACGTGACTAATCATGCACTGATCACGTGGCTATCATGCACTGATCACGTGGATATCATGCACTGATCACGTGGCTGATCATGCGTATCACGTGACTGATCATGCACTGATCGCGTGGCTATCATGCACTGATCACGTGGCTGATCATGCATGATCACGTGCTACCATGTACTGGTCACATGACTGATCATGCACTGATCACGTGACTGATCATGCAGTGATCACGTGGCTGTCATGCACTCACGTGGCTGATCATGCAATGATCATGTAGCTACCATGTACAGGTCACGTGAATGATCATCCACCCATCAGGTGACTGATCATGCACTGATCGCGTGGCTATCATGCACTGATCACTAGACTGATCATGCACTGATCACGTCTATATCATGCACTGATCACATGACTGCCCATGCACTGGTCACGTGGATGATCATACACTAATCATGTGACAGATCATGCACTGATCACGTGGCTGATCATGCACTGACACGGTGACTGAGCATGGACTGATCACATGACTATCGTGTAGTGATCACGTGACTTAATGGCGCTGATCATGTGACTGATCATGCACTGATCATGTTTGCTATCATACACTGATCATGTGCCTCTGGAGGCAATAAACAAAGAGCTGAGTAGGCGCGAATCAGTCAGCAGGCAATAATCATGGAACTCAGCTGTGAGGAATCATGCTGCTCAGCTGGCAATAATCAAGCAGCTGAGCAGGCAGGAATTACGCAGCACAGCTGGCAATTGTCAAGCAGATGACAGGCAGGAATCGTGCAGCTCAGCTGGCAATTGTCAAGCAGATGAGCAGACAGTAATCACGCAGCTCAGCAGGCCCAGATCACGTGACTGAGCATGCACTGTTCACGTGGCTGATCATACACTGATCGCGTGATTGATCATGCACTGATCACTTGGATATCATGCACTGATCACGTGGCTGATCATACACTGTTCACGTGTCTGACCATGCACTGATCACGTGGCTGATCATTCACTGCTCACGTAACTGATAATGCACTTATCACGTGGCTATCATGCACTGATCACGTGGCTGATCATGCACTGTTCACGTGGCTGATCACACACCTGTCACGTGACATATCATGCACTGATCACGTGGAACTCATGCACTGATCACGTGGCTGATCATACTCTGCTCACGAAACTCATCATGCACACATCACGTGGCTATCATGCACTGCTCACGTGGCTGTCATGGAATGATCACGGCTACCATATACTGGTCACGTGACTGATCATGCACTGATCACGTAAATGATCATGCACTGATCACGTGACTGATCATGTACTGATCACGTGACTGATCATGCACTGATCACGTGGCTATCATGCACTGCTCACGTGGCTGATCATGCAGATCACGTGCAACCATGTACTGGTCACGTGACTGATCATGCACTGATCACGTAATTGATCATGCACTGATCACGTGGCTCATCATGCACTGATCACGTGGCTGATCACACAGTATCACGTGACTGATCATGCACTGATCACGTGACTAATCATGCACTGATCACGTGGCTATCATGCACTGATCACGTGGATATCATGCACTGATCACGTGGCTGATCACACATCACCTGACTGATCATGCACTGATCACGTGGCTATCATGCACTGATCACGTGGCTGATCATGCATGATCACGCAACTATGTACTGGTCACATGACTGATCATGCACTGATCACGTGACTGATCATGCACTGATCACGTGGCTGTCATGCACTACTCACGTGGCTGATCATGCAATGATCATGTAGCTACCATGTACAGGTCACGTGAATGATCATACACCCATCAGGTGACTGATCATGCACTGATCACGTGGCTATCATGCACTGATCACTAGACTGATCATGCACTGATCACGTCTATATCATGCACTGATCACATGACTGCCCATGCACTGGTCACGTGGATGATCATACACTAATCATGTGACAGATCATGCACTGATCACGTGGCTGATCATGCACTGATACGTGACTGAGCATGGACTGATCACATGACTATCGTGTAGTGATCACGTGACTTAATGGCGCTGATCATGTGACTGATCATGCACTGATCATGTTTGCTATCATACACTGATCATGTGCCTCTGGAGGCAATAAACAAAGAGCTGAGTAGGCACGAATCAGTCAGCAGGCAATAATCATGGAACTCAGCTGTGAGGAATCATGCTGCTCAGCTGGCAATAATCAAGCAGCTGAGCAGGCAGGAATTACGCAGCACAGCTGGCAATTGTCAAGCAGATGACAGGCAGGAATCGTGCAGCTCAGCTGGCAATTGTCAAGCAGATGAGCAGACAGTAATCACGCAGCTCAACAGGCCCAGATCACGTGACTGAGCATGCACTGTTCACGTGGCTGATCATACACTGATCACGTGATTGATCATGCACTGATCACTTGGATATCATGCACTGATCACGTGGCTGATCATACACTGTTCACGTGTCTGACCATGCACTGATCACGTGGCTGATCATACACTGCTCACGTAACTGATAATGCACTTATCACGTGGCTATCATGCACTGATCACGTGGCTGAACATGCACTGTTCACGTGGCTGATCACACACCTGTCACGTGACATATCATGCACTGATCACCTGGAACTCATGCACTGATCACGTGGCTGATCATACTCTGCTCACGTAACTCATCATGCACACATCACGTGGCTATCATGCACTGCTCACGTGGCTCGTCATGGAATGATCACGTAGCTACCATATACTGGTCACGTGACTGATCATGCACTGATCACGTAAATGATCATGCACTGTTCACGTGACTGATCATGCACTGATCACGTGACTGATCATGCACTGATCACGTGGCTATCATGCACTGCTCACGTGGCTGATCATGCAGCGATCACGTAGCAACCATGTACTGGTCACGTGACTGATCATGCACTGATCACGTAATTGATCATGCACTGATCACGTGGCTCATCATGCACTGATCCGTGGCTGATCACACGTATCACGTGACTGATCATGCACTGATCACGTGACTAATCATGCACTGATCACGTGGCTATCATGCACTGATCACGTGGATATCATGCACTGATCACGTGGCTGATCATGCACTATCACGTGACTGATCATGCACTGATCACGTGGCTATCATGCACTGATCACGTGGCTGATCATGCATGATCACGCAACTACCATGTACTGGTCACATGACTGATCATGCACTGATCACGTGACTGATCATGCAGTGATCACGTGGCTGTCATGCACTACTCACGTGGCTGATCATGCAATGATCATGTAGCTACCATGTACAGGTCACGTGAATGATCATACACCCATCAGGTGACTGATCATGCACTGATCACGTGGCTATCCTGCACTGATCACTAGACTGATCATGCACTGATCACGTCTATATCATGCACTGATCACATGACTGCCCATGCACTGTTCACGTGGATGATCATACACTAATCATGTGACAGATCATGCACTGATCACGTGGCTGATCATGCACTGATACCGTGACTGAGCATGGACTGATCACATGACTATCATGTAGTGATCACGTGACTTAATGGCGCTGATCATGTGACTGATCATGCACTGATCATGTTTGCTATCATACACTGATCATGTGCCTCTGGAGGCAATAAACAAAGAGCTGAGTAGGCACGAATCAGTCAGCAGGCAATAATCATGGAACTCAGCTGTGAGGAATCATGCTGCTCAGCTGGCAATAATCAAGCAGCTGAGCAGGCAGGAATTACGCAGCACAGCTGGCAATTGTCAAGCAGATGACAGGCAGGAATCGTGCAGCTCAGCTGGCAATTGTCAAGCAGATGAGCAGACAGTAATCACGCAGCTCAGCAGGCCCAGATCACGTGACTGAGCATGCACTGTTCACGTGGCTGATCATACACTGATCACGTGATTGATCATGCACTGATCACTTAGATATCATGCACTGATCACGTGGCTGATCATACACTGTTCACGTGTCTGACCATGCACTGATCACGTGGCTGATCATACACTGCTCACGTAACTGATAATGCACTTATCACGTGGATATCATGCACTGATAACGTGGCTGAACATGCACTGTTCACGTGGCTGATCACACACCTGTCACGTGACATATCATGCACTGATCACGTGGCACTCATGCACTGATCACGTGGCTGATCATACTCTGCTCACGAAACTCATCATGCACACATCACGTGGCTATCATGCACTGCTCACGTGGCTCGTCATGGAATGATCACGTAGCTACCATATACTGGTCACGTGACTGATCATGCACTGATCACGTAAATGATCATGCACTGTTCACGTGACTGATCATGTACTGATCACGTGACTGATCATGCACTGATCACGTGGCTATCATGCTCTGCTCACGTGGCTGATCATGCAACGATCACGTAGCAACCATGTACTGGTCACGTGACTGATCATGCACTGATCACGTAATTGATCATGCACTGATCACGTGGCTCATCATGCACTGATCACGTGGCTGATCACACACGTATCACGTGACTGATCATGCACTGATCACGTGACTAATCATGCACTGATCACGTGGCTATCATGCACTGATCACGTGGATATCATGCACTGATCACGTGGCTGATCACACTGATCACGTGACTGATCATGCACTGATCACGTGGCTATCATGCACTGATCACGTGGCTGATCATGCATGATCACGCAGCTACCATGTACTGGTCACATGACTGATCATGCACTGATCACGTGACTGATCATGCACTGATCACGTGGCTATCATGCACTACTCACGTGGCTGATCATGCAATGATCATGTAGCTACCATGTACAGGTCACGTGAATGATCATACACCCATCAGGTGACTGATCATGCACTGATCACGTGGCTATCATGCACTGATCACTAGACTGATCATGCACTGATCACGTCTATATCATGCACTGATCACATGACTGCCCATGCACTGGTCACGTGGATGATCATACACTAATCATGTGACAGATCATGCACTGATCACGTGGCTGATCATGCACTGACCGTGACTGAGCATGGACTGATCACATGACTATCATGTAGTGATCACGTGACTTAATGGCGCTGATCATGTGACTGATCATGCACTGATCATGTTTGCTATCATACACTGATCATGTGCCTCTGGAGGCAATAAACAAAGAGCTGAGTAGGCACGAATCAGTCAGCAGGCAATAATCATGGAACTCAGCTGTGAGGAATCATGCTGCTCAGCTGGCAATAATCAAGCAGCTGAGCAGGCAGGAATTACGCAGCACAGCTGGCAATTGTCAAGCAGATGACAGGCAGGAATCGTGCAGCTCAGCTGGCAATTGTCAAGCAGATGAGCAGACAGTAATCACGCAGCTCAGCAGGCCCAGATCACGTGACTGAGCATGCACTGTTCACGTGGCTGATCATACACTGATCACGTGATTGATCATGCACTGATCACTTGGATATCATGCACTGATCACGTGGCTGATCATACACTGTTCACGTGTCTGACCATGCACTGATCACGTGGCTGATCATACACTGCTCACGTAACTGATCATGCACTGATCACGTGGCTATCATGCACTGATCACGTGGCTGAACATGCACTGTTCACGTGGCTGATCACACACCTGTCACGTGACATATCATGCACTGATCACGTGGCACTCATGCACTGATCACGTGGCTGATCATACTCTGCTCACGTAACTCATCATGCACACATCACGTGGCTATCATGCACTGCTCACGTGGTTCGTCATGGAATGATCACGGCTACCATATACTGGTCACGTGACTGATCATGCACTGATCACGTAAATGATCATGCACTGTTCACGTGACTGATCATGCACTGATCACGTGACTGATCATGCACTGATCACGTGGCTATCATGCACTGCTCACGTGGCTGATCATGCAGCGATCACGTAGCAACCATGTACTGGTCACGTGACTGATCATGCACTGATCACGTAATTGATCATGCACTGATCACGTGGCTCATCATGCACTGATCACGTGGCTGATCACACTATCACGTGACTGATCATGCACTGATCACGTGACTAATCATGCACTGATCACGTGGCTATCATGCACTGATCACGTGGATATCATGCACTGATCACGTGGCTGATCACACACTATCACGTGACTGATCATGCACTGATCACGTGGCTATCATGCACTGATCACGTGGCTGATCATGCATGATCACGCAACTACCATGTACTGGTCACATGACTGATCATGCACTGATCACGTGACTGATCATGCACTGATCACGTGGCTATCATGCACTACTCACGTGGCTGATCATGCAATGATCATGTAGCTACCATGTACAGGTCACGTGAATGATCATACACCCATCAGGTGACTGATCATGCACTGATCGCGTGGCTATCATGCACTGATCACTAGACTGATCATGCACTGATCACGTCTATATCATGCACTGATCACATGACTGCCCATGCACTGGTCACGTGGATGATCATACACTAATCATGTGACAGATCATGCACTGATCACGTGGCTGATCATGCACTGACACTGTGACTGAGCATGGACTGATCACATGACTATCGTGTAGTGATCAAGTGACTTAATGGCGCTGATCATGTGACTGATCATGCACTGATCATGTTTGCTATCATACACTGATCATGTGCCTCTGGAGGCAATAAACAAAGAGCTGAGTAGGCACGAATCAGTCAGCAGGCAATAATCATGGAACTCAGCTGTGAGGAATCATGCTGCTCAGCTGGCAATAATCAAGCAGCTGAGCAGGCAGGAATTACGCAGCACAGCTGACAATTGTCAAGCAGATGACAGGCAGGAATCGTGCAGCTCAGCTGGCAATTGTCAAGCAGATGAGCAGACAGTAATCACGCAGCTCAGCAGGCCCAGATCACGTGACTGAGCATGCACTGTTCACGTGGCTGATCATACACTGATCACGTGATTGATCATGCACTGATCACGTGGCTATCATGCACTGATCACGTGGCTGATCATGCACTGATCACGTGACTGATCATGCACTGATCACGTGGCTGATCATGCACTGATCACGTAACTGATCATGCACTGATCACGTGGCTGATCATGCACTGATCACGTGGCTGATCATGCACTGATCACGTGGCTGATCATGCACTGATCACGTGACTATCATGCACTGATCACGTGGCATCATGCACTGATCACGTGGCTGATCATGCACTGATCACGTGACTGATCATGCACTGATCACGTGGCTATCATGCACTGCTCACGTGGCTGATCATGCATGATCACATGTACTGGTCACATGACTGATCATGCACTGATCACGTGACTGATCATGCACTGATCACGTGGCTTTCATGCACTACTCACGTGGCTGATCATGCAATGATCATGTAGCTACCATGTACAGGTCACGTGAATGATCATACACCCATCAGGTGACTGACCATGCACTGATCACGTGGCTATCATGCACTGATCACTGACTGATCATGCACTGATCACGTCTATATCATGCACTGATCACATGACTGCCCATGCACTGGTCACGTGGATGATCATACACTAATCATGTGACAGATCATGCACTGATCACGTGGCTGATCATGCACTGATACCGTGACTGAGCATGGACTGATCACATGACTATCATGTAGTGATCACGTGACTTAATGGCGCTGATCATGTGACTGATCATGCACTGATCATGTTTGCTATCATACACTGATCATGTGCCTCTGGAGGCAATAAACAAAGAGCTGAGTAGGCACGAATCAGTCAGCAGGCAATAATCATGGAACTCAGCTGTGAGGAATCATGCTGCTCAGCTGGCAATAATCAAGCAGCTGAGCAGGCAGGAATTACGCAGCACAGCTGGCAATTGTCAAGCAGATGACAGGCAGGAATCGTGCAGCTCAGCTGGCAATTGTCAAGCAGATGAGCAGACAGTAATCACGCAGCTCAGCAGGCCCAGATCACGTGACTGAGCATGCACTGTTCACGTGGCTGATCATACACTGATCACGTGATTGATCATGCACTGATCACTTGGATATCATGCACTGATCACGTGGCTGATCATACACTGTTCACGTGTCTGACCATGCACTGATCACGTGGCTGATCATACACTGCTCACGTAACTGATCATGCACTGATCACGTGGCTATCATGCACTGATCACGTGGCTGAACATGCACTGTTCACGTGGCTGATCACACACCTGTCACGTGACATATCATGCACTGATCACGTGGAACTCATGCACTGATCACGTGGCTGATCATACTCTGCTCACGTAACTCATCATGCACACATCACGTGGCTATCATGCACTGCTCACGTGGCTCGTCATGGAATGATCACGTAGCTACCATATACTGGTCACGTGACTGATCATGCACTGATCACGTAAATGATCATGCACTGTTCACGTGACTGATCATGTACTGATCACGTGACTGATCATGCACTGATCACGTGGCTATCATGCACTGCTCACGTGGCTGATCATGCAACGATCACGTAGCAACCATGTACTGGTCACGTGACTGATCATGCACTGATCACGTAATTGATCATGCACTGATCACGTGGCTCATCATGCACTGATCACGTGGCTGATCACACACGTATCGCGTGACTGGTCATGTACAGATCACGTGACTAATCATGCACTGATCACGTGGCTATCATGCACTGATCACGTGGATATCATGCACTGATCACGTGGCTGATCACACACGTATCACGTGACTGATCATGCACTGATCACGTGGCTATCATGCACTGATCACGTGGCTGATCATGCATGATCACGCAACTACCATGTACTGGTCACATGACTGATCATGCACTGATCACGTGACTGATCATGCACTGATCACGTGGCTATCATGCACTACTCACGTGGCTGATCATGCAATGATCATGTAGCTACCATGTACAGGTCACGTGAATGATCATACACCCATCAGGTGACTGATCATGCACTGATCACGTGGCTATCATGCACTGATCACTAGACTGATCATGCACTGATCACGTCTATATCATGCACTGATCACATGACTGCCCATGCACTGGTCACGTGGATGATCATACACTAATCATGTGACAGATCATGCACTGATCACGTGGCTGATCATGCACTGACACTGTGACTGAGCATGGACTGATCACATGACTATCGTGTAGTGATCACGTGACTTAATGGCGCTGATCATGTGACTGATCATGCACTGATCATGTTTGCTATCATACACTGATCATGTGCCTCTGGAGGCAATAAACAAAGAGCTGAGTAGGCACGAATCAGTCAGCAGGCAATAATCATGGAACTCAGCTGTGAGGAATCATGCTGCTCAGCTGGCAATAATCAAGCAGCTGAGCAGGCAGGAATTACGCAGCACAGCTGGCAATTGTCAAGCAGATGACAGGCAGGAATCGTGCAGCTCAGCTGGCAATTGTCAAGCAGATGAGCAGACAGTAATCACGCAGCTCAGCAGGCCCAGATCACGTGACTGAGCATGCACTGTTCACGTGGCTGATCATACACTGATCACGTGATTGATCATGCACTGATCACTTGGATATCATGCACTGATCACGTGGCTGATCATACACTGTTCACGTGTCTGACCATGCACTGATCACGTGGCTGATCATACACTGCTCACGTAACTGATCATGCACTGATCACGTGGCTATCATGCACTGATCACGTGGCTGAACATGCACTGTTCACGTGGCTGATCACACACCTTTCACGTGACTTATCATGCACTGATCACGTGGAAATCATGCACTGATCACGTGGCTGATCATACTCTGCTCACGTAACTCATCATGCACACATCACGTGGCTATCATGCACTGCTCACGTGGTTCGTCATGGAATGATCACGCTACCATATACTGGTCACGTGACTGATCATGCACAGATCACGTAAATGATCATGCACTGTTCACGTGACTGATCATGTACTGATCACGTGACTGATCATGCACTGATCACGTGGCTATCATGCACTGCTCACGTGGCTGATCATGCAACGATCACGTAGCAACCATGTACTGGTCACGTGACTGATCATGCACTGATCACGTAATTGATCATGCACTGATCACGTGGCTCATCATGCACTGATCACGTGGCTGATCACACACGTATCACGTGACTGATCATGCACTGATCACGTGACTAATCATGCACTGATCACGTGGCTATCATGCACTGATCACGTGGATATCATGCACTGATCACGTGGCTGATCACACACGTATCACCTGACTGATCATGCACTGATCACGTGGCTATCATGCACTGATCACGTGGCTGATCATGCATGATCACGCAACTACCATGTACTGGTCACATGACTGATCATGCACTGATCACGTGACTGATCATGCAGTGATCACGTGGCTATCATGCACTACTCACGTGGCTGATCATGCAATGATCATGTAGCTACCATGTACAGGTCACGTGAATGATCATACACCCATCAGGTGACTGATCATGCACTGATCACGTGGCTATCATGCACTGATCACTAGACTGATCATGCACTGATCACGTCTATATCATGCACTGATCACATGACTGCCCATGCACTGATCACGTGGATGATCATACACTAATCATGTGACAGATCATGCACTGATCACGTGGCTGATCATGCACTGATACTGTGACTGAGCATGGACTGATCACATGACTATCATGTAGTGATCACGTGACTTAATGGCGCTGATCATGTGACTGATCATGCACTGATCATGTTTGCTATCATACACTGATCATGTGCCTCTGGAGGCAATAAACAAAGAGCTGAGTAGGCACGAATCAGTCAGCAGGCAATAATCATGGAACTCAGCTGTGAGGAATCATGCTGCTCAGCTGGCAATAATCAAGCAGCTGAGCAGGCAGGAATTACGCAGCACAGCTGGCAATTGTCAAGCAGATGACAGGCAGGAATCGTGCAGCTCAGCTGGCAATTGTCAAGCAGATGAGCAGACAGTAATCACGCAGCTCAGCAGGCCCAGATCACGTGACTGAGCATGCACTGTTCACGTGGCTGATCATACACTGATCACGTGATTGATCATGCACTGATCACTTGGATATCATGCACTGATCACGTGGCTGATCATACACTGTTCACGTGTCTGACCATGCACTGATCACGTGGCTGATCATACACTGCTCACGTAACTGATCATGCACTGATCACGTGGCTATCATGCACTGATCACGTGGCTGAACATGCACTGTTCACGTGGCTGATCACACACCTGTCACGTGACATATCATGCACTGATCACGTGGCACTCATGCACTGATCACGTGGCTGATCATACTCTGCTCACGTAACTCATCATGCACACATCACGTGGCTATCATGCACTGCTCACGTGGCTCGTCATGGAATGATCACGAAGCTACCATATACTGGTCACGTGACTGATCATGCACAGATCACGTAAATGATCATGCACTGTTCACGTGACTGATCATGTACTGATCACGTGACTGATCATGCACTGATCACGTGGCTATCATGCTCTGCTCACGTGGCTGATCATGCAACGATCACGTAGCAACCATGTACTGGTCACGTGACTGATCATGCACTGATCACGTAATTGATCATGCACTGATCACGTGGCTCATCATGCACTGATCACGTGGCTGATCACACACGTATCACGTGACTGATCATGCACTGATCACGTGACTAATCATGCACTGATCACGTGGCTATCATGCACTGATCACGTGGATATCATGCACTGATCACGTGGCTGATCACACTATCACGTGACTGATCATGCACTGATCACGTGGCTATCATGCACTGCTCACGTGGCTGATCATGCATGATCACGCAACTACCATGTACTGGTCACATGACTGATCATGCACTGATCACGTGACTGATCATGCAGTGATCACGTGGCTATCATGCACTACTCACGTGGCTGATCATGCAATGATCATGTAGCTACCATGTACAGGTCACGTGAATGATCATACACCCATCAGGTGACTGATCATGCACTGATCACGTGGCTATCATGCACTGATCACTAGACTGATCATGCACTGATCACGTCTATATCATGCACTGATCACATGACTGCCCATGCACTGATCACGTGGATGATCATACACTAATCATGTGACAGATCATGCACTGATCACGTGGCTGATCATGCACTGACACTGTGACTGAGCATGGACTGATCACATGACTATCATGTAGTGATCACGTGACTTAATGGCGCTGATCATGTGACTGATCATGCACTGATCATGTTTGCTATCATACACTGATCATGTGCCTCTGGAGGCAATAAACAAAGAGCTGAGTAGGCACGAATCAGTCAGCAGGCAATAATCATGGAACTCAGCTGTGAGGAATCATGCTGCTCAGCTGGCAATAATCAAGCAGCTGAGCAGGCAGGAATTACGCAGCACAGCTGGCAATTGTCAAGCAGATGACAGGCAGGAATCGTGCAGCTCAGCTGGCAATTGTCAAGCAGATGAGCAGACAGTAATCACGCAGCTCAGCAGGCCCAGATCACGTGACTGAGCATGCACTGTTCACGTGGCTGATCATACACTGATCACGTGATTGATCATGCACTGATCACTTGGATATCATGCACTGATCACGTGGCTGATCATACACTGTTCACGTGTCTGACCATGCACTGATCACGTGGCTGATCATACACTGCTCACGTAACTGATCATGCACTGATCACGTGGCTATCATGCACTGATCACGTGGCTGAACATGCACTGTTCACGTGGCTGATCACACACCTGTCACGTGACATATCATGCACTGATCACGTGGAACTCATGCACTGATCACGTGGCTGATCATACTCTGCTCACGTAACTCATCATGCACACATCACGTGGCTATCATGCACTGCTCACGTGGCTCGTCATGGAATGATCACGAAGCTACCATATACTGGTCACGTGACTGATCATGCACAGATCACGTAAATGATCATGCACTGTTCACGTGACTGATCATGTACTGATCACGTGACTGATCATGCACTGATCACGTGGCTATCATGCTCTGCTCACGTGGCTGATCATGCAACGATCACGTAGCAACCATGTACTGGTCACGTGACTGATCATGCACTGATCACGTAATTGATCATGCACTGATCACGTGGCTCATCATGCACTGATCACGTGGCTGATCACACACGTATCACGTGACTGATCATGCACTGATCACGTGACTAATCATGCACTGATCACGTGGCTATCATGCACTGATCACGTGGATATCATGCACTGATCACGTGGCTGATCACACTATCACGTGACTGATCATGCACTGATCACGTGGCTATCATGCACTGCTCACGTGGCTGATCATGCATGATCACGCAACTACCATGTACTGGTCACATGACTGATCATGCACTGATCACGTGACTGATCATGCACTGATCACGTGGCTGTCATGCACTACTCACGTGGCTGATCATGCAATGATCATGTAGCTACCATGTACAGGTCACGTGAATGATCATACACCCATCAGGTGACTGATCATGCACTGATCACGTGGCTATCATGCACTGATCACTAGACTGATCATGCACTGATCACGTCTATATCATGCACTGATCACATGACTGCCCATGCACTGATCACGTGGATGATCATACACTAATCATGTGACAGATCATGCACTGATCACGTGGCTGATCATGCACTGACACTGTGACTGAGCATGGACTGATCACATGACTATCATGTAGTGATCACGTGACTTAATGGCGCTGATCATGTGACTGATCATGCACTGATCATGTTTGCTATCATACACTGATCATGTGCCTCTGGAGGCAATAAACAAAGAGCTGAGTAGGCACGAATCAGTCAGCAGGCAATAATCATGGAACTCAGCTGTGAGGAATCATGCTGCTCAGCTGGCAATAATCAAGCAGCTGAGCAGGCAGGAATTACGCAGCACAGCTGGCAATTGTCAAGCAGATGACAGGCAGGAATCGTGCAGCTCAGCTGGCAATTGTCAAGCAGATGAGCAGACAGTAATCACGCAGCTCAGCAGGCCCAGATCACGTGACTGAGCATGCACTGTTCACGTGGCTGATCATACACTGATCACGTGATTGATCATGCACTGATCACTTGGATATCATGCACTGATCACGTGGCTGATCATACACTGTTCACGTGTCTGACCATGCACTGCTCACGTGGCTGATTATACACTGCTCACGTAACTGATCATGCACTGATCACGTGGCTATCATGCACTGATCACGTGCCTGAACATGCACTGTTCACGTGGCTGATCACACACCTGTCACGTGACATATCATGCACTGATCACGTGGAACTCATGCACTGATCACGTGGCTGATCATACTCTGCTCACGTAACTCATCATGCACACATCACGTGGCTATCATGCACTGCTCACGTGGCTCGTCATGGAATGATCACGAAGCTACCATATACTGGTCACGTGACTGATCATGCACAGATCACGTAAATGATCATGCACTGTTCACGTGACTGATCATGTACTGATCACGTGACTGATCATGCACTGATCACGTGGCTATCATGCTCTGCTCACGTGGCTGATCATGCAACGATCACGTAGCAACCATGTACTGGTCACGTGACTGATCATGCACTGATCATGTAATTGATCATGCACTGATCACGTGACTGATCATGCACTGATCACGTGGCTGATCACACACGTATCACGTGACTGATCATGCACTGATCACGTGACTAATCATGCACTGATCACGTGGCTATCATGCACTGATCACGTGGATATCATGCACTGATCACGTGGCTGATCACACGTATCACGTGACTGATCATGCACTGATCACGTGGCTATCATGCACTGCTCACGTGGCTGATCATGCATGATCACGCAACTACCATGTACTGGTCACATGACTGATCATGCACTGATCACGTGACTGATCATGCAGTGATCACGTGGCTGTCATGCACTACTCACGTGGCTGATCATGCAATGATCATGTAGCTACCATGTACAGGTCACGTGAATGATCATACACCCATCAGGTGACTGATCATGCACTGATCACGTGGCTATCATGCACTGATCACTAGACTGATCATGCACTGATCACGTCTATATCATGCACTGATCACATGACTGCCCATGCACTGATCACGTGGATGATCATACACTAATCATGTGACAGATCATGCACTGATCACGTGGCTGATCATGCACTGACACTGTGACTGAGCATGGACTGATCACATGACTATCATGTAGTGATCACGTGACTTAATGGCGCTGATCATGTGACTGATCATGCACTGATCATGTTTGCTATCATACACTGATCATGTGCCTCTGGAGGCAATAAACAAAGAGCTGAGTAGGCACGAATCAGTCAGCAGGCAATAATCATGGAACTCAGCTGTGAGGAATCATGCTGCTCAGCTGGCAATAATCAAGCAGCTGAGCAGGCAGGAATTACGCAGCACAGCTGGCAATTGTCAAGCAGATGACAGGCAGGAATCGTGCAGCTCAGCTGGCAATTGTCAAGCAGATGAGCAGACAGTAATCACGCAGCTCAGCAGGCCCAGATCACGTGACTGAGCATGCACTGTTCACGTGGCTGATCATACACTGATCACGTGATTGATCATGCACTGATCACTTGGATATCATGCACTGATCACGTGGCTGATCATACACTGTTCACGTGTCTGACCATGCACTGATCACGTGGCTGATCATACACTGCTCACGTAACTGATCATGCACTGATCACGTGGCTATCATGCACTGATCACGTGGCTGAACATGCACTGTTCACGTGGCTGATCACACACCTGTCACGTGACATATCATGCACTGATCACGTGGAACTCATGCACTGATCACGTGGCTGATCATACTCTGCTCACGTAACTCATCATGCACACATCACGTGGCTATCATGCACTGCTCACGTGGCTCGTCATGGAATGATCACGCTACCATATACTGGTCACGTGACTGATCATGCACAGATCACGTAAATGATCATGCACTGTTCACGTGACTGATCATGTACTGATCACGTGACTGATCATGCACTGATCACGTGGCTATCATGCTCTGCTCACGTGGCTGATCATGCAACGATCACGTAGCAACCATGTACTGGTCACGTGACTGATCATGCACTGATCACGTAATTGATCCTGCACTGATCACGTGGCTCATCATGCACTGATCACGTGGCTGATCACACACGTATCACGTGACTGATCATGCACTGATCACGTGACTAATCATGCACTGATCACGTGGCTATCATGCACTGATCACGTGGATATCATGCACTGATCACGTGGCTGATCACACACGTATCACGTGACTGATCATGCACTGATCACGTGGCTATCATGCACTGCTCACGTGGCTGATCATGCATGATCACGCAACTACCATGTACTGGTCACATGACTGATCATGCACTGATCACGTGACTGATCATGCAGTGATCACGTGGCTGTCATGCACTACTCACGTGGCTGATCATGCAATGATCATGTAGCTACCATGTACAGGTCACGTGAATGATCATACACCCATCAGGTGACTGATCATGCACTGATCACGTGGCTATCATGCACTGATCACTAGACTGATCATGCACTGATCACGTCTATATCATGCACTGATCACATGACTGCCCATGCACTGATCACGTGGATGATCATACACTAATCATGTGACAGATCATGCACTGATCACGTGGCTGATCATGCACTGACACTGTGACTGAGCATGGACTGATCACATGACTATCATGTAGTGATCACGTGACTTAATGGCGCTGATCATGTGACTGATCATGCACTGATCATGTTTGCTATCATACACTGATCATGTGCCTCTGGAGGCAATAAACAAAGAGCTGAGTAGGCACGAATCAGTCAGCAGGCAATAATCATGGAACTCAGCTGTGAGGAATCATGCTGCTCAGCTGGCAATAATCAAGCAGCTGAGCAGGCAGGAATTACGCAGCACAGCTGGCAATTGTCAAGCAGATGACAGGCAGGAATCGTGCAGCTCAGCTGGCAATTGTCAAGCAGATGAGCAGACAGTAATCACGCAGCTCAGCAGGCCCAGATCACGTGACTGAGCATGCACTGTTCACGTGGCTGATCATACACTGATCACGTGATTGATCATGCACTGATCACTTGGATATCATGCACTGATCACGTGGCTGATCATACACTGTTCACGTGTCTGACCATGCACTGATCACGTGGCTGATCATACACTGCTCACGTAACTGATCATGCACTGATCACGTGGCTATCATGCACTGATCACGTGGCTGAACATGCACTGTTCACGTGGCTGATCACACACCTGTCACGTGACATATCATGCACTGATCACGTGGAACTCATGCACTGATCACGTGGCTGATCATACTCTGCTCACGTAACTCATCATGCACACATCACGTGGCTATCATGCACTGCTCACGTGGCTCGTCATGGAATGATCACGAAGCTACCATATACTGGTCACGTGACTGATCATGCACAGATCACGTAAATGATCATGCACTGTTCACGTGACTGATCATGTACTGATCACGTGACTGATCATGCACTGATCACGTGGCTATCATGCTCTGCTCACGTGGCTGATCATGCAACGATCACGTAGCAACCATGTACTGGTCACGTGACTGATCATGCACTGATCACGTAATTGATCATGCACTGATCACGTGGCTCATCATGCACTGATCACGTGGCTGATCACACACGTATCACGTGACTGATCATGCACTGATCACGTGACTAATCATGCACTGATCACGTGGCTATCATGCACTGATCACGTGGATATCATGCACTGATCACGTGGCTGATCACACACGTATCACGTGACTGATCATGCACTGATCACGTGGCTATCATGCACTGCTCACGTGGCTGATCATGCATGATCACGCAACTACCATGTACTGGTCACATGACTGATCATGCACTGATCACGTGACTGATCATGCAGTGATCACGTGGCTGTCATGCACTACTCACGTGGCTGATCATGCAATGATCATGTAGCTACCATGTACAGGTCACGTGAATGATCATACACCCATCAGGTGACTGATCATGCACTGATCACGTGGCTATCATGCACTGATCACTAGACTGATCATGCACTGATCACGTCTATATCATGCACTGATCACATGACTGCCCATGCACTGATCACGTGGATGATCATACACTAATCATGTGACAGATCATGCACTGATCACGTGGCTGATCATGCACTGACACTGTGACTGAGCATGGACTGATCACATGACTATCATGTAGTGATCACGTGACTTAATGGCGCTGATCATGTGACTGATCATGCACTGATCATGTTTGCTATCATACACTGATCATGTGCCTCTGGAGGCAATAAACAAAGAGCTGAGTAGGCACGAATCAGTCAGCAGGCAATAATCATGGAACTCAGCTGTGAGGAATCATGCTGCTCAGCTGGCAATAATCAAGCAGCTGAGCAGGCAGGAATTACGCAGCACAGCTGGCAATTGTCAAGCAGATGACAGGCAGGAATCGTGCAGCTCAGCTGGCAATTGTCAAGCAGATGAGCAGACAGTAATCACGCAGCTCAGCAGGCCCAGATCACGTGACTGAGCATGCACTGTTCACGTGGCTGATCATACACTGATCACGTGATTGATCATGCACTGATCACTTGGATATCATGCACTGATCACGTGGCTGATCATACACTGTTCACGTGTCTGACCATGCACTGATCACGTGGCTGATCATACACTGCTCACGTAACTGATCATGCACTGATCACGTGGCTATCATGCACTGATCACGTGGCTGAACATGCACTGTTCACGTGGCTGATCACACACCTGTCACGTGACATATCATGCACTGATCACGTGGAACTCATGCACTGATCACGTGGCTGATCATACTCTGCTCACGTAACTCATCATGCACACATCACGTGGCTATCATGCACTGCTCACGTGGCTCGTCATGGAATGATCACGAAGCTACCATATACTGGTCACGTGACTGATCATGCACAGATCACGTAAATGATCATGCACTGTTCACGTGACTGATCATGTACTGATCACGTGACTGATCATGCACTGATCACGTGGCTATCATGCTCTGCTCACGTGGCTGATCATGCAACGATCACGTAGCAACCATGTACTGGTCACGTGACTGATCATGCACTGATCACGTAATTGATCCTGCACTGATCACGTGGCTCATCATGCACTGATCACGTGGCTGATCACACACGTATCACGTGACTGATCATGCACTGATCACGTGACTAATCATGCACTGATCACGTGGCTATCATGCACTGATCACGTGGATATCATGCACTGATCACGTGGCTGATCACACACTATCACGTGACTGATCATGCACTGATCACGTGGCTATCATGCACTGCTCACGTGGCTGATCATGCATGATCACGCAACTACCATGTACTGGTCACATGACTGATCATGCACTGATCACGTGACTGATCATGCAGTGATCACGTGGCTGTCATGCACTACTCACGTGGCTGATCATGCAATGATCATGTAGCTACCATGTACAGGTCACGTGAATGATCATACACCCATCAGGTGACTGATCATGCACTGATCACGTGGCTATCATGCACTGATCACTAGACTGATCATGCACTGATCACGTCTATATCATGCACTGATCACATGACTGCCCATGCACTGATCACGTGGATGATCATACACTAATCATGTGACAGATCATGCACTGATCACGTGGCTGATCATGCACTGACACTGTGACTGAGCATGGACTGATCACATGACTATCATGTAGTGATCACGTGACTTAATGGCGCTGATCATGTGACTGATCATGCACTGATCATGTTTGCTATCATACACTGATCATGTGCCTCTGGAGGCAATAAACAAAGAGCTGAGTAGGCACGAATCAGTCAGCAGGCAATAATCATGGAACTCAGCTGTGAGGAATCATGCTGCTCAGCTGGCAATAATCAAGCAGCTGAGCAGGCAGGAATTACGCAGCACAGCTGGCAATTGTCAAGCAGATGACAGGCAGGAATCGTGCAGCTCAGCTGGCAATTGTCAAGCAGATGAGCAGACAGTAATCACGCAGCTCAGCAGGCCCAGATCACGTGACTGAGCATGCACTGTTCACGTGGCTGATCATACACTGATCACGTGATTGATCATGCACTGATCACTTGGATATCATGCACTGATCACGTGGCTGATCATACACTGTTCACGTGTCTGACCATGCACTGATCACGTGGCTGATCATACACTGCTCACGTAACTGATCATGCACTGATCACGTGGCTATCATGCACTGATCACGTGGCTGAACATGCACTGTTCACGTGGCTGATCACACACCTGTCACGTGACATATCATGCACTGATCACGTGGAACTCATGCACTGATCACGTGGCTGATCATACTCTGCTCACGAACTCATCATGCACACATCACGTGGCTATCATGCACTGCTCACGTGGCTCGTCATGGAATGATCACGAAGCTACCATATACTGGTCACGTGACTGATCATGCACAGATCACGTAAATGATCATGCACTGTTCACGTGACTGATCATGTACTGATCACGTGACTGATCATGCACTGATCACGTGGCTATCATGCTCTGCTCACGTGGCTGATCATGCAACGATCACGTAGCAACCATGTACTGGTCACGTGACTGATCATGCACTGATCATGTAATTGATCCTGCACTGATCACGTGGCTCATCATGCACTGATCACGTGGCTGATCACACACGTCACGTGACTGATCATGCACAGATCACGTGACTAATCATGCACTGATCACGTGGCTATCATGCACTGATCACGTGGATATCATGCACTGATCACGTGGCTGATCACACACGTATCACCTGACTGATCATGCACTGATCACGTGGCTATCATGCACTGCTCACGTGGCTGATCATGCGATGATCACGCAACTACCATGTACTGGTCACATGACTGATCATGCACTGATCACGTGACTGATCATGCAGTGATCACGTGGCTGTCATGCACTACTCACGTGGCTGATCATGCAATGATCATGTAGCTACCATGTACAGGTCACGTGAATGATCATACACCCATCAGGTGACTGATCATGCACTGATCACGTGGCTATCATGCACTGATCACTAGACTGATCATGCACTGATCACGTCTATATCATGCACTGATCACATGACTGCCCATGCACTGATCACGTGGATGATCATACACTAATCATGTGACAGATCATGCACTGATCACGTGGCTGATCATGCACTGACACTGTGACTGAGCATGGACTGATCACATGACTATCATGTAGTGATCACGTGACTTAATGGCGCTGATCATGTGACTGATCATGCACTGATCATGTTTGCTATCATACACTGATCATGTGCCTCTGGAGGCAATAAACAAAGAGCTGAGTAGGCACGAATCAGTCAGCAGGCAATAATCATGGAACTCAGCTGTGAGGAATCATGCTGCTCAGCTGGCAATAATCAAGCAGCTGAGCAGGCAGGAATTACGCAGCACAGCTGGCAATTGTCAAGCAGATGACAGGCAGGAATCGTGCAGCTCAGCTGGCAATTGTCAAGCAGATGAGCAGACAGTAATCACGCAGCTCAGCAGGCCCAGATCACGTGACTGAGCATGCACTGTTCACGTGGCTGATCATACACTGATCACGTGATTGATCATGCACTGATCACTTGGATATCATGCACTGATCACGTGGCTGATCATACACTGTTCACGTGTCTGACCATGCACTGATCACGTGGCTGATCATACACTGCTCACGTAACTGATCATGCACTGATCACGTGGCTATCATGCACTGATCACGTGGCTGAACATGCACTGTTCACGTGGCTGATCACACACCTGTCACGTGACATATCATGCACTGATCACGTGGAACTCATGCACTGATCACGTGGCTGATCATACTCTGCTCACGTAACTCATCATGCACACATCACGTGGCTATCATGCACTGCTCACGTGGTTCGTCATGGAATGATCACGAAGCTACCATATACTGGTCACGTGACTGATCATGCACAGATCACGTAAATGATCATGCACTGTTCACGTGACTGATCATGTACTGATCACGTGACTGATCATGCACTGATCACGTGGCTATCATGCTCTGCTCACGTGGCTGATCATGCAACGATCACGTAGCAACCATGTACTGGTCACGTGACTGATCATGCACTGATCATGTAATTGATCCTGCACTGATCACGTGGCTCATCATGCACTGATCCGTGGCTGATCACACACGTATCACGTGACTGATCATGCACTGATCACGTGACTAATCATGCACTGATCACGTGGCTATCATGCACTGATCACGTGGATATCATGCACTGATCACGTGGCTGATCACACACGTATCACCTGACTGATCATGCACTGATCACGTGGCTATCATGCACTGCTCACGTGGCTGATCATGCATGATCACGCAACTACCATGTACTGGTCACATGACTGATCATGCACTGATCACGTGACTGATCATGCAGTGATCACGTGGCTGTCATGCACTACTCACGTGGCTGATCATGCAATGATCATGTAGCTACCATGTACAGGTCACGTGAATGATCATACACCCATCAGGTGACTGATCATGCACTGATCACGTGGCTATCATGCACTGATCACTAGACTGATCATGCACTGATCACGTCTATATCATGCACTGATCACATGACTGCCCATGCACTGATCACGTGGATGATCATACACTAATCATGTGACAGATCATGCACTGATCACGTGGCTGATCATGCACTGACACTGTGACTGAGCATGGACTGATCACATGACTATCATGTAGTGATCACGTGACTTAATGGCGCTGATCATGTGACTGATCATGCACTGATCATGTTTGCTATCATACACTGATCATGTGCCTCTGGAGGCAATAAACAAAGAGCTGAGTAGGCACGAATCAGTCAGCAGGCAATAATCATGGAACTCAGCTGTGAGGAATCATGCTGCTCAGCTGGCAATAATCAAGCAGCTGAGCAGGCAGGAATTACGCAGCACAGCTGGCAATTGTCAAGCAGATGACAGGCAGGAATCGTGCAGCTCAGCTGGCAATTGTCAAGCAGATGAGCAGACAGTAATCACGCAGCTCAGCAGGCCCAGATCACGTGACTGAGCATGCACTGTTCACGTGGCTGATCATACACTGATCACGTGATTGATCATGCACTGATCACTTGGATATCATGCACTGATCACGTGGCTGATCATACACTGTTCACGTGTCTGACCATGCACTGATCACGTGGCTGATCATACACTGCTCACGTAACTGATCATGCACTGATCACGTGGCTATCATGCACTGATCACGTGGCTGAACATGCACTGTTCACGTGGCTGATCACACACCTGTCACGTGACATATCATGCACTGATCACGTGGAACTCATGCACTGATCACGTGGCTGATCATACTCTGCTCACGTAACTCATCATGCACACATCACGTGGCTATCATGCACTGCTCACGTGGCTCGTCATGGAATGATCACGAAGCTACCATATACTGGTCACGTGACTGATCATGCACAGATCACGTAAATGATCATGCACTGTTCACGTGACTGATCATGTACTGATCACGTGACTGATCATGCACTGATCACGTGGCTATCATGCTCTGCTCACGTGGCTGATCATGCAACGATCACGTAGCAACCATGTACTGGTCACGTGACTGATCATGCACTGATCATGTAATTGATCCTGCACTGATCACGTGGCTCATCATGCACTGATCCGTGGCTGATCACACACGTATCACGTGACTGATCATGCACTGATCACGTGACTAATCATGCACTGATCACGTGGCTATCATGCACTGATCACGTGGATATCATGCACTGATCACGTGGCTGATCACACACGTATCACCTGACTGATCATGCACTGATCACGTGGCTATCATGCACTGCTCACGTGGCTGATCATGCATGATCACGCAACTACCATGTACTGGTCACATGACTGATCATGCACTGATCACGTGACTGATCATGCAGTGATCACGTGGCTGTCATGCACTACTCACGTGGCTGATCATGCAATGATCATGTAGCTACCATGTACAGGTCACGTGAATGATCATACACCCATCAGGTGACTGATCATGCACTGATCACGTGGCTATCATGCACTGATCACTAGACTGATCATGCACTGATCACGTCTATATCATGCACTGATCACATGACTGCCCATGCACTGATCACGTGGATGATCATACACTAATCATGTGACAGATCATGCACTGATCACGTGGCTGATCATGCACTGACACTGTGACTGAGCATGGACTGATCACATGACTATCATGTAGTGATCACGTGACTTAATGGCGCTGATCATGTGACTGATCATGCACTGATCATGTTTGCTATCATACACTGATCATGTGCCTCTGGAGGCAATAAACAAAGAGCTGAGTAGGCACGAATCAGTCAGCAGGCAATAATCATGGAACTCAGCTGTGAGGAATCATGCTGCTCAGCTGGCAATAATCAAGCAGCTGAGCAGGCAGGAATTACGCAGCACAGCTGGCAATTGTCAAGCAGATGACAGGCAGGAATCGTGCAGCTCAGCTGGCAATTGTCAAGCAGATGAGCAGACAGTAATCACGCAGCTCAGCAGGCCCAGATCACGTGACTGAGCATGCACTGTTCACGTGGCTGATCATACACTGATCACGTGATTGATCATGCACTGATCACTTGGATATCATGCACTGATCACGTGGCTGATCATACACTGTTCACGTGTCTGACCATGCACTGATCACGTGGCTGATCATACACTGCTCACGTAACTGATCATGCACTGATCACGTGGCTATCATGCACTGATCACGTGGCTGAACATGCACTGTTCACGTGGCTGATCACACACCTGTCACGTGACATATCATGCACTGATCACGTGGAACTCATGCACTGATCACGTGGCTGATCATACTCTGCTCACGAACTCATCATGCACACATCACGTGGCTATCATGCACTGCTCACGTGGCTCGTCATGGAATGATCACGAAGCTACCATATACTGGTCACGTGACTGATCATGCACAGATCACGTAAATGATCATGCACTGTTCACGTGACTGATCATGTACTGATCACGTGACTGATCATGCACTGATCACGTGGCTATCATGCTCTGCTCACGTGGCTGATCATGCAACGATCACGTAGCAACCATGTACTGGTCACGTGACTGATCATGCACTGATCATGTAATTGATCCTGCACTGATCACGTGGCTCATCATGCACTGATCACGTGGCTGATCACACACGTATCACGTGACTGATCATGCACAGATCCGTGACTAATCATGCACTGATCACGTGGCTATCATGCACTGATCACGTGGATATCATGCACTGATCACGTGGCTGATCACACACGTATCACCTGACTGATCATGCACTGATCACGTGGCTATCATGCACTGCTCACGTGGCTGATCATGCATGATCACGCAACTACCATGTACTGGTCACATGACTGATCATGCACTGATCACGTGACTGATCATGCAGTGATCACGTGGCTGTCATGCACTACTCACGTGGCTGATCATGCAATGATCATGTAGCTACCATGTACAGGTCACGTGAATGATCATACACCCATCAGGTGACTGATCATGCACTGATCACGTGGCTATCATGCACTGATCACTAGACTGATCATGCACTGATCACGTCTATATCATGCACTGATCACATGACTGCCCATGCACTGATCACGTGGATGATCATACACTAATCATGTGACAGATCATGCACTGATCACGTGGCTGATCATGCACTGACACTGTGACTGAGCATGGACTGATCACATGACTATCATGTAGTGATCACGTGACTTAATGGCGCTGATCATGTGACTGATCATGCACTGATCATGTTTGCTATCATACACTGATCATGTGCCTCTGGAGGCAATAAACAAAGAGCTGAGTAGGCACGAATCAGTCAGCAGGCAATAATCATGGAACTCAGCTGTGAGGAATCATGCTGCTCAGCTGGCAATAATCAAGCAGCTGAGCAGGCAGGAATTACGCAGCACAGCTGGCAATTGTCAAGCAGATGACAGGCAGGAATCGTGCAGCTCAGCTGGCAATTGTCAAGCAGATGAGCAGACAGTAATCACGCAGCTCAGCAGGCCCAGATCACGTGACTGAGCATGCACTGTTCACGTGGCTGATCATACACTGATCACGTGATTGATCATGCACTGATCACTTGGATATCATGCACTGATCACGTGGCTGATCATACACTGTTCACGTGTCTGACCATGCACTGATCACGTGGCTGATCATACACTGCTCACGTAACTGATCATGCACTGATCACGTGGCTATCATGCACTGATCACGTGGCTGAACATGCACTGTTCACGTGGCTGATCACACACCTGTCACGTGACATATCATGCACTGATCACGTGGAACTCATGCACTGATCACGTGGCTGATCATACTCTGCTCACGAAACTCATCATGCACACATCACGTGGCTATCATGCACTGCTCACGTGGCTCGTCATGGAATGATCACGAAGCTACCATATACTGGTCACGTGACTGATCATGCACAGATCACGTAAATGATCATGCACTGTTCACGTGACTGATCATGTACTGATCACGTGACTGATCATGCACTGATCACGTGGCTATCATGCTCTGCTCACGTGGCTGATCATGCAACGATCACGTAGCAACCATGTACTGGTCACGTGACTGATCATGCACTGATCATGTAATTGATCCTGCACTGATCACGTGGCTCATCATGCACTGATCCGTGGCTGATCACACACGTATCACGTGACTGATCATGCACTGATCACGTGACTAATCATGCACTGATCACGTGGCTATCATGCACTGATCACGTGGATATCATGCACTGATCACGTGGCTGATCACACACGTATCACCTGACTGATCATGCACTGATCACGTGGCTATCATGCACTGCTCACGTGGCTGATCATGCATGATCACGCAACTACCATGTACTGGTCACATGACTGATCATGCACTGATCACGTGACTGATCATGCAGTGATCACGTGGCTGTCATGCACTACTCACGTGGCTGATCATGCAATGATCATGTAGCTACCATGTACAGGTCACGTGAATGATCATACACCCATCAGGTGACTGATCATGCACTGATCACGTGGCTATCATGCACTGATCACTAGACTGATCATGCACTGATCACGTCTATATCATGCACTGATCACATGACTGCCCATGCACTGATCACGTGGATGATCATACACTAATCATGTGACAGATCATGCACTGATCACGTGGCTGATCATGCACTGACACTGTGACTGAGCATGGACTGATCACATGACTATCATGTAGTGATCACGTGACTTAATGGCGCTGATCATGTGACTGATCATGCACTGATCATGTTTGCTATCATACACTGATCATGTGCCTCTGGAGGCAATAAACAAAGAGCTGAGTAGGCACGAATCAGTCAGCAGGCAATAATCATGGAACTCAGCTGTGAGGAATCATGCTGCTCAGCTGGCAATAATCAAGCAGCTGAGCAGGCAGGAATTACGCAGCACAGCTGGCAATTGTCAAGCAGATGACAGGCAGGAATCGTGCAGCTCAGCTGGCAATTGTCAAGCAGATGAGCAGACAGTAATCACGCAGCTCAGCAGGCCCAGATCACGTGACTGAGCATGCACTGTTCACGTGGCTGATCATACACTGATCACGTGATTGATCATGCACTGATCACTTGGATATCATGCACTGATCACGTGGCTGATCATACACTGTTCACGTGTCTGACCATGCACTGATCACGTGGCTGATCATACACTGCTCACGTAACTGATCATGCACTGATCACGTGGCTATCATGCACTGATCACGTGGCTGAACATGCACTGTTCACGTGGCTGATCACACACCTGTCACGTGACATATCATGCACTGATCACGTGGAACTCATGCACTGATCACGTGGCTGATCATACTCTGCTCACGAAACTCATCATGCACACATCACGTGGCTATCATGCACTGCTCACGTGGCTCGTCATGGAATGATCACGAAGCTACCATATACTGGTCACGTGACTGATCATGCACAGATCACGTAAATGATCATGCACTGTTCACGTGACTGATCATGTACTGATCACGTGACTGATCATGCACTGATCACGTGGCTATCATGCTCTGCTCACGTGGCTGATCATGCAACGATCACGTAGCAACCATGTACTGGTCACGTGACTGATCATGCACTGATCATGTAATTGATCCTGCACTGATCACGTGGCTCATCATGCACTGATCCGTGGCTGATCACACACGTATCACGTGACTGGTCATGCACAGATCACGTGACTAATCATGCACTGATCACGTGGCTATCATGCACTGATCACGTGGATATCATGCACTGATCACGTGGCTGATCACACACGTATCACCTGACTGATCATGCACTGATCACGTGGCTATCATGCACTGCTCACGTGGCTGATCATGCGATGATCACGCAACTACCATGTACTGGTCACATGACTGATCATGCACTGATCACGTGACTGATCATGCAGTGATCACGTGGCTGTCATGCACTACTCACGTGGCTGATCATGCAATGATCATGTAGCTACCATGTACAGGTCACGTGAATGATCATACACCCATCAGGTGACTGATCATGCACTGATCACGTGGCTATCATGCACTGATCACTAGACTGATCATGCACTGATCACGTCTATATCATGCACTGATCACATGACTGCCCATGCACTGATCACGTGGATGATCATACACTAATCATGTGACAGATCATGCACTGATCACGTGGCTGATCATGCACTGACACTGTGACTGAGCATGGACTGATCACATGACTATCATGTAGTGATCACGTGACTTAATGGCGCTGATCATGTGACTGATCATGCACTGATCATGTTTGCTATCATACACTGATCATGTGCCTCTGGAGGCAATAAACAAAGAGCTGAGTAGGCACGAATCAGTCAGCAGGCAATAATCATGGAACTCAGCTGTGAGGAATCATGCTGCTCAGCTGGCAATAATCAAGCAGCTGAGCAGGCAGGAATTACGCAGCACAGCTGGCAATTGTCAAGCAGATGACAGGCAGGAATCGTGCAGCTCAGCTGGCAATTGTCAAGCAGATGAGCAGACAGTAATCACGCAGCTCAGCAGGCCCAGATCACGTGACTGAGCATGCACTGTTCACGTGGCTGATCATACACTGATCACGTGATTGATCATGCACTGATCACTTGGATATCATGCACTGATCACGTGGCTGATCATACACTGTTCACGTGTCTGACCATGCACTGATCACGTGGCTGATCATACACTGCTCACGTAACTGATCATGCACTGATCACGTGGCTATCATGCACTGATCACGTGGCTGAACATGCACTGTTCACGTGGCTGATCACACACCTGTCACGTGACATATCATGCACTGATCACGTGGAACTCATGCACTGATCACGTGGCTGATCATACTCTGCTCACGAAACTCATCATGCACACATCACGTGGCTATCATGCACTGCTCACGTGGTTCGTCATGGAATGATCACGAAGCTACCATATACTGGTCACGTGACTGATCATGCACAGATCACGTAAATGATCATGCACTGTTCACGTGACTGATCATGTACTGATCACGTGACTGATCATGCACTGATCACGTGGCTATCATGCTCTGCTCACGTGGCTGATCATGCAACGATCACGTAGCAACCATGTACTGGTCACGTGACTGATCATGCACTGATCATGTAATTGATCCTGCACTGATCACGTGGCTCATCATGCACTGATCCGTGGCTGATCACACACGTATCACGTGACTGATCATGCACTGATCCGTGACTAATCATGCACTGATCACGTGGCTATCATGCACTGATCACGTGGATATCATGCACTGATCACGTGGCTGATCACACACGTATCACCTGACTGATCATGCACTGATCACGTGGCTATCATGCACTGCTCACGTGGCTGATCATGCGATGATCACGCAACTACCATGTACTGGTCACATGACTGATCATGCACTGATCACGTGACTGATCATGCAGTGATCACGTGGCTGTCATGCACTACTCACGTGGCTGATCATGCAATGATCATGTAGCTACCATGTACAGGTCACGTGAATGATCATACACCCATCAGGTGACTGATCATGCACTGATCACGTGGCTATCATGCACTGATCACTAGACTGATCATGCACTGATCACGTCTATATCATGCACTGATCACATGACTGCCCATGCACTGATCACGTGGATGATCATACACTAATCATGTGACAGATCATGCACTGATCACGTGGCTGATCATGCACTGACACTGTGACTGAGCATGGACTGATCACATGACTATCATGTAGTGATCACGTGACTTAATGGCGCTGATCATGTGACTGATCATGCACTGATCATGTTTGCTATCATACACTGATCATGTGCCTCTGGAGGCAATAAACAAAGAGCTGAGTAGGCACGAATCAGTCAGCAGGCAATAATCATGGAACTCAGCTGTGAGGAATCATGCTGCTCAGCTGGCAATAATCAAGCAGCTGAGCAGGCAGGAATTACGCAGCACAGCTGGCAATTGTCAAGCAGATGACAGGCAGGAATCGTGCAGCTCAGCTGGCAATTGTCAAGCAGATGAGCAGACAGTAATCACGCAGCTCAGCAGGCCCAGATCACGTGACTGAGCATGCACTGTTCACGTGGCTGATCATACACTGATCACGTGATTGATCATGCACTGATCACTTGGATATCATGCACTGATCACGTGGCTGATCATACACTGTTCACGTGTCTGACCATGCACTGATCACGTGGCTGATCATACACTGCTCACGTAACTGATCATGCACTGATCACGTGGCTATCATGCACTGATCACGTGGCTGAACATGCACTGTTCACGTGGCTGATCACACACCTGTCACGTGACATATCATGCACTGATCACGTGGAACTCATGCACTGATCACGTGGCTGATCATACTCTGCTCACGAAACTCATCATGCACACATCACGTGGCTATCATGCACTGCTCACGTGGTTCGTCATGGAATGATCACGAAGCTACCATATACTGGTCACGTGACTGATCATGCACAGATCACGTAAATGATCATGCACTGTTCACGTGACTGATCATGTACTGATCACGTGACTGATCATGCACTGATCACGTGGCTATCATGCTCTGCTCACGTGGCTGATCATGCAACGATCACGTAGCAACCATGTACTGGTCACGTGACTGATCATGCACTGATCATGTAATTGATCCTGCACTGATCACGTGGCTCATCATGCACTGATCACGTGGCTGATCACACACGTATCACGTGACTGATCATGCACTGATCACGTGACTAATCATGCACTGATCACGTGGCTATCATGCACTGATCACGTGGATATCATGCACTGATCACGTGGCTGATCACACACGATCACCTGACTGATCATGCACTGATCACGTGGCTATCATGCACTGCTCACGTGGCTGATCATGCATGATCACGCAACTACCATGTACTGGTCACATGACTGATCATGCACTGATCACGTGACTGATCATGCAGTGATCACGTGGCTGTCATGCACTACTCACGTGGCTGATCATGCAATGATCATGTAGCTACCATGTACAGGTCACGTGAATGATCATACACCCATCAGGTGACTGATCATGCACTGATCACGTGGCTATCATGCACTGATCACTAGACTGATCATGCACTGATCACGTCTATATCATGCACTGATCACATGACTGCCCATGCACTGATCACGTGGATGATCATACACTAATCATGTGACAGATCATGCACTGATCACGTGGCTGATCATGCACTGACACTGTGACTGAGCATGGACTGATCACATGACTATCATGTAGTGATCACGTGACTTAATGGCGCTGATCATGTGACTGATCATGCACTGATCATGTTTGCTATCATACACTGATCATGTGCCTCTGGAGGCAATAAACAAAGAGCTGAGTAGGCACGAATCAGTCAGCAGGCAATAATCATGGAACTCAGCTGTGAGGAATCATGCTGCTCAGCTGGCAATAATCAAGCAGCTGAGCAGGCAGGAATTACGCAGCACAGCTGGCAATTGTCAAGCAGATGACAGGCAGGAATCGTGCAGCTCAGCTGGCAATTGTCAAGCAGATGAGCAGACAGTAATCACGCAGCTCAGCAGGCCCAGATCACGTGACTGAGCATGCACTGTTCACGTGGCTGATCATACACTGATCACGTGATTGATCATGCACTGATCACTTGGATATCATGCACTGATCACGTGGCTGATCATACACTGTTCACGTGTCTGACCATGCACTGATCACGTGGCTGATCATACACTGCTCACGTAACTGATCATGCACTGATCACGTGGCTATCATGCACTGATCACGTGGCTGAACATGCACTGTTCACGTGGCTGATCACACACCTGTCACGTGACATATCATGCACTGATCACGTGGAACTCATGCACTGATCACGTGGCTGATCATACTCTGCTCACGAAACTCATCATGCACACATCACGTGGCTATCATGCACTGCTCACGTGGTTCGTCATGGAATGATCACGAAGCTACCATATACTGGTCACGTGACTGATCATGCACAGATCACGTAAATGATCATGCACTGTTCACGTGACTGATCATGTACTGATCACGTGACTGATCATGCACTGATCACGTGGCTATCATGCTCTGCTCACGTGGCTGATCATGCAACGATCACGTAGCAACCATGTACTGGTCACGTGACTGATCATGCACTGATCATGTAATTGATCCTGCACTGATCACGTGGCTCATCATGCACTGATCCGTGGCTGATCACACACGTATCACGTGACTGATCATGCACAGATCACGTGACTAATCATGCACTGATCACGTGGCTATCATGCACTGATCACGTGGATATCATGCACTGATCACGTGGCTGATCACACACGTATCACCTGACTGATCATGCACTGATCACGTGGCTATCATGCACTGCTCACGTGGCTGATCATGCGATGATCACGCAACTACCATGTACTGGTCACATGACTGATCATGCACTGATCACGTGACTGATCATGCAGTGATCACGTGGCTGTCATGCACTACTCACGTGGCTGATCATGCAATGATCATGTAGCTACCATGTACAGGTCACGTGAATGATCATACACCCATCAGGTGACTGATCATGCACTGATCACGTGGCTATCATGCACTGATCACTAGACTGATCATGCACTGATCACGTCTATATCATGCACTGATCACATGACTGCCCATGCACTGATCACGTGGATGATCATACACTAATCATGTGACAGATCATGCACTGATCACGTGGCTGATCATGCACTGACACTGTGACTGAGCATGGACTGATCACATGACTATCATGTAGTGATCACGTGACTTAATGGCGCTGATCATGTGACTGATCATGCACTGATCATGTTTGCTATCATACACTGATCATGTGCCTCTGGAGGCAATAAACAAAGAGCTGAGTAGGCACGAATCAGTCAGCAGGCAATAATCATGGAACTCAGCTGTGAGGAATCATGCTGCTCAGCTGGCAATAATCAAGCAGCTGAGCAGGCAGGAATTACGCAGCACAGCTGGCAATTGTCAAGCAGATGACAGGCAGGAATCGTGCAGCTCAGCTGGCAATTGTCAAGCAGATGAGCAGACAGTAATCACGCAGCTCAGCAGGCCCAGATCACGTGACTGAGCATGCACTGTTCACGTGGCTGATCATACACTGATCACGTGATTGATCATGCACTGATCACTTGGATATCATGCACTGATCACGTGGCTGATCATACACTGTTCACGTGTCTGACCATGCACTGATCACGTGGCTGATCATACACTGCTCACGTAACTGATCATGCACTGATCACGTGGCTATCATGCACTGATCACGTGGCTGAACATGCACTGTTCACGTGGCTGATCACACACCTGTCACGTGACATATCATGCACTGATCACGTGGAACTCATGCACTGATCACGTGGCTGATCATACTCTGCTCACGAAACTCATCATGCACACATCACGTGGCTATCATGCACTGCTCACGTGGCTCGTCATGGAATGATCACGAAGCTACCATATACTGGTCACGTGACTGATCATGCACAGATCACGTAAATGATCATGCACTGTTCACGTGACTGATCATGTACTGATCACGTGACTGATCATGCACTGATCACGTGGCTATCATGCTCTGCTCACGTGGCTGATCATGCAACGATCACGTAGCAACCATGTACTGGTCACGTGACTGATCATGCACTGATCATGTAATTGATCCTGCACTGATCACGTGGCTCATCATGCACTGATCCGTGGCTGATCACACACGTATCACGTGACTGATCATGCACAGATCCGTGACTAATCATGCACTGATCACGTGGCTATCATGCACTGATCACGTGGATATCATGCACTGATCACGTGGCTGATCACACACGTATCACCTGACTGATCATGCACTGATCACGTGGCTATCATGCACTGCTCACGTGGCTGATCATGCGATGATCACGCAACTACCATGTACTGGTCACATGACTGATCATGCACTGATCACGTGACTGATCATGCAGTGATCACGTGGCTGTCATGCACTACTCACGTGGCTGATCATGCAATGATCATGTAGCTACCATGTACAGGTCACGTGAATGATCATACACCCATCAGGTGACTGATCATGCACTGATCACGTGGCTATCATGCACTGATCACTAGACTGATCATGCACTGATCACGTCTATATCATGCACTGATCACATGACTGCCCATGCACTGATCACGTGGATGATCATACACTAATCATGTGACAGATCATGCACTGATCACGTGGCTGATCATGCACTGACACTGTGACTGAGCATGGACTGATCACATGACTATCATGTAGTGATCACGTGACTTAATGGCGCTGATCATGTGACTGATCATGCACTGATCATGTTTGCTATCATACACTGATCATGTGCCTCTGGAGGCAATAAACAAAGAGCTGAGTAGGCACGAATCAGTCAGCAGGCAATAATCATGGAACTCAGCTGTGAGGAATCATGCTGCTCAGCTGGCAATAATCAAGCAGCTGAGCAGGCAGGAATTACGCAGCACAGCTGGCAATTGTCAAGCAGATGACAGGCAGGAATCGTGCAGCTCAGCTGGCAATTGTCAAGCAGATGAGCAGACAGTAATCACGCAGCTCAGCAGGCCCAGATCACGTGACTGAGCATGCACTGTTCACGTGGCTGATCATACACTGATCACGTGATTGATCATGCACTGATCACTTGGATATCATGCACTGATCACGTGGCTGATCATACACTGTTCACGTGTCTGACCATGCACTGATCACGTGGCTGATCATACACTGCTCACGTAACTGATCATGCACTGATCACGTGGCTATCATGCACTGATCACGTGGCTGAACATGCACTGTTCACGTGGCTGATCACACACCTGTCACGTGACATATCATGCACTGATCACGTGGAACTCATGCACTGATCACGTGGCTGATCATACTCTGCTCACGAAACTCATCATGCACACATCACGTGGCTATCATGCACTGCTCACGTGGTTCGTCATGGAATGATCACGAAGCTACCATATACTGGTCACGTGACTGATCATGCACAGATCACGTAAATGATCATGCACTGTTCACGTGACTGATCATGTACTGATCACGTGACTGATCATGCACTGATCACGTGGCTATCATGCTCTGCTCACGTGGCTGATCATGCAACGATCACGTAGCAACCATGTACTGGTCACGTGACTGATCATGCACTGATCATGTAATTGATCCTGCACTGATCACGTGGCTCATCATGCACTGATCCGTGGCTGATCACACACGTATCACGTGACTGGTCATGCACTGATCCGTGACTAATCATGCACTGATCACGTGGCTATCATGCACTGATCACGTGGATATCATGCACTGATCACGTGGCTGATCACACACGTATCACCTGACTGATCATGCACTGATCACGTGGCTATCATGCACTGCTCACGTGGCTGATCATGCGATGATCACGCAACTACCATGTACTGGTCACATGACTGATCATGCACTGATCACGTGACTGATCATGCAGTGATCACGTGGCTGTCATGCACTACTCACGTGGCTGATCATGCAATGATCATGTAGCTACCATGTACAGGTCACGTGAATGATCATACACCCATCAGGTGACTGATCATGCACTGATCACGTGGCTATCATGCACTGATCACTAGACTGATCATGCACTGATCACGTCTATATCATGCACTGATCACATGACTGCCCATGCACTGATCACGTGGATGATCATACACTAATCATGTGACAGATCATGCACTGATCACGTGGCTGATCATGCACTGACACTGTGACTGAGCATGGACTGATCACATGACTATCATGTAGTGATCACGTGACTTAATGGCGCTGATCATGTGACTGATCATGCACTGATCATGTTTGCTATCATACACTGATCATGTGCCTCTGGAGGCAATAAACAAAGAGCTGAGTAGGCACGAATCAGTCAGCAGGCAATAATCATGGAACTCAGCTGTGAGGAATCATGCTGCTCAGCTGGCAATAATCAAGCAGCTGAGCAGGCAGGAATTACGCAGCACAGCTGGCAATTGTCAAGCAGATGACAGGCAGGAATCGTGCAGCTCAGCTGGCAATTGTCAAGCAGATGAGCAGACAGTAATCACGCAGCTCAGCAGGCCCAGATCACGTGACTGAGCATGCACTGTTCACGTGGCTGATCATACACTGATCACGTGATTGATCATGCACTGATCACTTGGATATCATGCACTGATCACGTGGCTGATCATACACTGTTCACGTGTCTGACCATGCACTGATCACGTGGCTGATCATACACTGCTCACGTAACTGATCATGCACTGATCACGTGGCTATCATGCACTGATCACGTGGCTGAACATGCACTGTTCACGTGGCTGATCACACACCTGTCACGTGACATATCATGCACTGATCACGTGGAACTCATGCACTGATCACGTGGCTGATCATACTCTGCTCACGTAACTCATCATGCACACATCACGTGGCTATCATGCACTGCTCACGTGGCTCGTCATGGAATGATCACGGCTACCATATACTGGTCACGTGACTGATCATGCACAGATCACGTAAATGATCATGCACTGTTCACGTGACTGATCATGTACTGATCACGTGACTGATCATGCACTGATCACGTGGCTATCATGCTCTGCTCACGTGGCTGATCATGCAACGATCACGTAGCAACCATGTACTGGTCACGTGACTGATCATGCACTGATCATGTAATTGATCCTGCACTGATCACGTGGCTCATCATGCACTGATCCGTGGCTGATCACACACGTATCACGTGACTGATCATGCACAGATCACGTGACTAATCATGCACTGATCACGTGGCTATCATGCACTGATCACGTGGATATCATGCACTGATCACGTGGCTGATCACACACGTATCACCTGACTGATCATGCACTGATCACGTGGCTATCATGCACTGCTCACGTGGCTGATCATGCGATGATCACGCAACTACCATGTACTGGTCACATGACTGATCATGCACTGATCACGTGACTGATCATGCAGTGATCACGTGGCTGTCATGCACTACTCACGTGGCTGATCATGCAATGATCATGTAGCTACCATGTACAGGTCACGTGAATGATCATACACCCATCAGGTGACTGATCATGCACTGATCACGTGGCTATCATGCACTGATCACTAGACTGATCATGCACTGATCACGTCTATATCATGCACTGATCACATGACTGCCCATGCACTGATCACGTGGATGATCATACACTAATCATGTGACAGATCATGCACTGATCACGTGGCTGATCATGCACTGACACTGTGACTGAGCATGGACTGATCACATGACTATCATGTAGTGATCACGTGACTTAATGGCGCTGATCATGTGACTGATCATGCACTGATCATGTTTGCTATCATACACTGATCATGTGCCTCTGGAGGCAATAAACAAAGAGCTGAGTAGGCACGAATCAGTCAGCAGGCAATAATCATGGAACTCAGCTGTGAGGAATCATGCTGCTCAGCTGGCAATAATCAAGCAGCTGAGCAGGCAGGAATTACGCAGCACAGCTGGCAATTGTCAAGCAGATGACAGGCAGGAATCGTGCAGCTCAGCTGGCAATTGTCAAGCAGATGAGCAGACAGTAATCACGCAGCTCAGCAGGCCCAGATCACGTGACTGAGCATGCACTGTTCACGTGGCTGATCATACACTGATCACGTGATTGATCATGCACTGATCACTTGGATATCATGCACTGATCACGTGGCTGATCATACACTGTTCACGTGTCTGACCATGCACTGATCACGTGGCTGATCATACACTGCTCACGTAACTGATCATGCACTGATCACGTGGCTATCATGCACTGATCACGTGGCTGAACATGCACTGTTCACGTGGCTGATCACACACCTGTCACGTGACATATCATGCACTGATCACGTGGAACTCATGCACTGATCACGTGGCTGATCATACTCTGCTCACGAAACTCATCATGCACACATCACGTGGCTATCATGCACTGCTCACGTGGCTCGTCATGGAATGATCACGAAGCTACCATATACTGGTCACGTGACTGATCATGCACAGATCACGTAAATGATCATGCACTGTTCACGTGACTGATCATGTACTGATCACGTGACTGATCATGCACTGATCACGTGGCTATCATGCTCTGCTCACGTGGCTGATCATGCAACGATCACGTAGCAACCATGTACTGGTCACGTGACTGATCATGCACTGATCATGTAATTGATCCTGCACTGATCACGTGGCTCATCATGCACTGATCCGTGGCTGATCACACACGTATCACGTGACTGATCATGCACTGATCACGTGACTAATCATGCACTGATCACGTGGCTATCATGCACTGATCACGTGGATATCATGCACTGATCACGTGGCTGATCACACACGTATCACCTGACTGATCATGCACTGATCACGTGGCTATCATGCACTGCTCACGTGGCTGATCATGCGATGATCACGCAACTACCATGTACTGGTCACATGACTGATCATGCACTGATCACGTGACTGATCATGCAGTGATCACGTGGCTGTCATGCACTACTCACGTGGCTGATCATGCAATGATCATGTAGCTACCATGTACAGGTCACGTGAATGATCATACACCCATCAGGTGACTGATCATGCACTGATCACGTGGCTATCATGCACTGATCACTAGACTGATCATGCACTGATCACGTCTATATCATGCACTGATCACATGACTGCCCATGCACTGATCACGTGGATGATCATACACTAATCATGTGACAGATCATGCACTGATCACGTGGCTGATCATGCACTGACACTGTGACTGAGCATGGACTGATCACATGACTATCATGTAGTGATCACGTGACTTAATGGCGCTGATCATGTGACTGATCATGCACTGATCATGTTTGCTATCATACACTGATCATGTGCCTCTGGAGGCAATAAACAAAGAGCTGAGTAGGCACGAATCAGTCAGCAGGCAATAATCATGGAACTCAGCTGTGAGGAATCATGCTGCTCAGCTGGCAATAATCAAGCAGCTGAGCAGGCAGGAATTACGCAGCACAGCTGGCAATTGTCAAGCAGATGACAGGCAGGAATCGTGCAGCTCAGCTGGCAATTGTCAAGCAGATGAGCAGACAGTAATCACGCAGCTCAGCAGGCCCAGATCACGTGACTGAGCATGCACTGTTCACGTGGCTGATCATACACTGATCACGTGATTGATCATGCACTGATCACTTGGATATCATGCACTGATCACGTGGCTGATCATACACTGTTCACGTGTCTGACCATGCACTGATCACGTGGCTGATCATACACTGCTCACGTAACTGATCATGCACTGATCACGTGGCTATCATGCACTGATCACGTGGCTGAACATGCACTGTTCACGTGGCTGATCACACACCTGTCACGTGACATATCATGCACTGATCACGTGGAACTCATGCACTGATCACGTGGCTGATCATACTCTGCTCACGAAACTCATCATGCACACATCACGTGGCTATCATGCACTGCTCACGTGGTTCGTCATGGAATGATCACGAAGCTACCATATACTGGTCACGTGACTGATCATGCACAGATCACGTAAATGATCATGCACTGTTCACGTGACTGATCATGTACTGATCACGTGACTGATCATGCACTGATCACGTGGCTATCATGCTCTGCTCACGTGGCTGATCATGCAACGATCACGTAGCAACCATGTACTGGTCACGTGACTGATCATGCACTGATCATGTAATTGATCCTGCACTGATCACGTGGCTCATCATGCACTGATCCGTGGCTGATCACACACGTATCACGTGACTGATCATGCACTGATCCCGTGACTAATCATGCACTGATCACGTGGCTATCATGCACTGATCACGTGGATATCATGCACTGATCACGTGGCTGATCACACACGTATCACCTGACTGATCATGCACTGATCACGTGGCTATCATGCACTGCTCACGTGGCTGATCATGCGATGATCACGCAACTACCATGTACTGGTCACATGACTGATCATGCACTGATCACGTGACTGATCATGCAGTGATCACGTGGCTGTCATGCACTACTCACGTGGCTGATCATGCAATGATCATGTAGCTACCATGTACAGGTCACGTGAATGATCATACACCCATCAGGTGACTGATCATGCACTGATCACGTGGCTATCATGCACTGATCACTAGACTGATCATGCACTGATCACGTCTATATCATGCACTGATCACATGACTGCCCATGCACTGATCACGTGGATGATCATACACTAATCATGTGACAGATCATGCACTGATCACGTGGCTGATCATGCACTGACACTGTGACTGAGCATGGACTGATCACATGACTATCATGTAGTGATCACGTGACTTAATGGCGCTGATCATGTGACTGATCATGCACTGATCATGTTTGCTATCATACACTGATCATGTGCCTCTGGAGGCAATAAACAAAGAGCTGAGTAGGCACGAATCAGTCAGCAGGCAATAATCATGGAACTCAGCTGTGAGGAATCATGCTGCTCAGCTGGCAATAATCAAGCAGCTGAGCAGGCAGGAATTACGCAGCACAGCTGGCAATTGTCAAGCAGATGACAGGCAGGAATCGTGCAGCTCAGCTGGCAATTGTCAAGCAGATGAGCAGACAGTAATCACGCAGCTCAGCAGGCCCAGATCACGTGACTGAGCATGCACTGTTCACGTGGCTGATCATACACTGATCACGTGATTGATCATGCACTGATCACTTGGATATCATGCACTGATCACGTGGCTGATCATACACTGTTCACGTGTCTGACCATGCACTGATCACGTGGCTGATCATACACTGCTCACGTAACTGATCATGCACTGATCACGTGGCTATCATGCACTGATCACGTGGCTGAACATGCACTGTTCACGTGGCTGATCACACACCTGTCACGTGACATATCATGCACTGATCACGTGGAACTCATGCACTGATCACGTGGCTGATCATACTCTGCTCACGAAACTCATCATGCACACATCACGTGGCTATCATGCACTGCTCACGTGGTTCGTCATGGAATGATCACGAAGCTACCATATACTGGTCACGTGACTGATCATGCACAGATCACGTAAATGATCATGCACTGTTCACGTGACTGATCATGTACTGATCACGTGACTGATCATGCACTGATCACGTGGCTATCATGCTCTGCTCACGTGGCTGATCATGCAACGATCACGTAGCAACCATGTACTGGTCACGTGACTGATCATGCACTGATCATGTAATTGATCCTGCACTGATCACGTGGCTCATCATGCACTGATCCGTGGCTGATCACACACGTATCACGTGACTGGTCATGCACAGATCACGTGACTAATCATGCACTGATCACGTGGCTATCATGCACTGATCACGTGGATATCATGCACTGATCACGTGGCTGATCACACACGTATCACCTGACTGATCATGCACTGATCACGTGGCTATCATGCACTGCTCACGTGGCTGATCATGCGATGATCACGCAACTACCATGTACTGGTCACATGACTGATCATGCACTGATCACGTGACTGATCATGCAGTGATCACGTGGCTGTCATGCACTACTCACGTGGCTGATCATGCAATGATCATGTAGCTACCATGTACAGGTCACGTGAATGATCATACACCCATCAGGTGACTGATCATGCACTGATCACGTGGCTATCATGCACTGATCACTAGACTGATCATGCACTGATCACGTCTATATCATGCACTGATCACATGACTGCCCATGCACTGATCACGTGGATGATCATACACTAATCATGTGACAGATCATGCACTGATCACGTGGCTGATCATGCACTGACACTGTGACTGAGCATGGACTGATCACATGACTATCATGTAGTGATCACGTGACTTAATGGCGCTGATCATGTGACTGATCATGCACTGATCATGTTTGCTATCATACACTGATCATGTGCCTCTGGAGGCAATAAACAAAGAGCTGAGTAGGCACGAATCAGTCAGCAGGCAATAATCATGGAACTCAGCTGTGAGGAATCATGCTGCTCAGCTGGCAATAATCAAGCAGCTGAGCAGGCAGGAATTACGCAGCACAGCTGGCAATTGTCAAGCAGATGACAGGCAGGAATCGTGCAGCTCAGCTGGCAATTGTCAAGCAGATGAGCAGACAGTAATCACGCAGCTCAGCAGGCCCAGATCACGTGACTGAGCATGCACTGTTCACGTGGCTGATCATACACTGATCACGTGATTGATCATGCACTGATCACTTGGATATCATGCACTGATCACGTGGCTGATCATACACTGTTCACGTGTCTGACCATGCACTGATCACGTGGCTGATCATACACTGCTCACGTAACTGATCATGCACTGATCACGTGGCTATCATGCACTGATCACGTGGCTGAACATGCACTGTTCACGTGGCTGATCACACACCTGTCACGTGACATATCATGCACTGATCACGTGGAACTCATGCACTGATCACGTGGCTGATCATACTCTGCTCACGAAACTCATCATGCACACATCACGTGGCTATCATGCACTGCTCACGTGGTTCGTCATGGAATGATCACGAAGCTACCATATACTGGTCACGTGACTGATCATGCACAGATCACGTAAATGATCATGCACTGTTCACGTGACTGATCATGTACTGATCACGTGACTGATCATGCACTGATCACGTGGCTATCATGCTCTGCTCACGTGGCTGATCATGCAACGATCACGTAGCAACCATGTACTGGTCACGTGACTGATCATGCACTGATCATGTAATTGATCCTGCACTGATCACGTGGCTCATCATGCACTGATCCGTGGCTGATCACACACGTATCACGTGACTGATCATGCACAGATCACGTGACTAATCATGAACTGATCACGTGGCTATCATGCACTGATCACGTGGATATCATGCACTGATCACGTGGCTGATCACACACGTATCACCTGACTGATCATGCACTGATCACGTGGCTATCATGCACTGCTCACGTGGCTGATCATGCGATGATCACGCAACTACCATGTACTGGTCACATGACTGATCATGCACTGATCACGTGACTGATCATGCACTGATCACGTGGCTGTCATGCACTTCTCACGTGGCTGATCATGCAATGATCATGTAGCTACCATGTACAGGTCACGTGAATGATCATACACCCATCAGGTGACTGATCATGCACTGATCACGTGGCTATCATGCACTGATCACTAGACTGATCATGCACTGATCACGTCTATATCATGCACTGATCACATGACTGCCCATGCACTGATCACGTGGATGATCATACACTAATCATGTGACAGATCATGCACTGATCACGTGGCTGATCATGCACTGACACTGTGACTGAGCATGGACTGATCACATGACTATCATGTAGTGATCACGTGACTTAATGGCGCTGATCATGTGACTGATCATGCACTGATCATGTTTGCTATCATACACTGATCATGTGCCTCTGGAGGCAATAAACAAAGAGCTGAGTAGGCACGAATCAGTCAGCAGGCAATAATCATGGAACTCAGCTGTGAGGAATCATGCTGCTCAGCTGGCAATAATCAAGCAGCTGAGCAGGCAGGAATTACGCAGCACAGCTGGCAATTGTCAAGCAGATGACAGGCAGGAATCGTGCAGCTCAGCTGGCAATTGTCAAGCAGATGAGCAGACAGTAATCACGCAGCTCAGCAGGCCCAGATCACGTGACTGAGCATGCACTGTTCACGTGGCTGATCATACACTGATCACGTGATTGATCATGCACTGATCACTTGGATATCATGCACTGATCACGTGGCTGATCATACACTGTTCACGTGTCTGACCATGCACTGATCACGTGGCTGATCATACACTGCTCACGTAACTGATCATGCACTGATCACGTGGCTATCATGCACTGATCACGTGGCTGAACATGCACTGTTCACGTGGCTGATCACACACCTGTCACGTGACATATCATGCACTGATCACGTGGAACTCATGCACTGATCACGTGGCTGATCATACTCTGCTCACGAAACTCATCATGCACACATCACGTGGCTATCATGCACTGCTCACGTGGTTCGTCATGGAATGATCACGAAGCTACCATATACTGGTCACGTGACTGATCATGCACAGATCACGTAAATGATCATGCACTGTTCACGTGACTGATCATGTACTGATCACGTGACTGATCATGCACTGATCACGTGGCTATCATGCTCTGCTCACGTGGCTGATCATGCAACGATCACGTAGCAACCATGTACTGGTCACGTGACTGATCATGCACTGATCATGTAATTGATCCTGCACTGATCACGTGGCTCATCATGCACTGATCCGTGGCTGATCACACACGTATCACGTGACTGGTCATGCAGATCCGTGACTAATCATGCACTGATCACGTGGCTATCATGCACTGATCACGTGGATATCATGCACTGATCACGTGGCTGATCACACACGTATCACCTGACTGATCATGCACTGATCACGTGGCTATCATGCACTGCTCACGTGGCTGATCATGCGATGATCACGCAACTACCATGTACTGGTCACATGACTGATCATGCACTGATCACGTGACTGATCATGCACTGATCACGTGGCTGTCATGCACTACTCACGTGGCTGATCATGCAATGATCATGTAGCTATCATGTAGCTACCATGTACAGGTCACGTGAATGATCATACACCCATCAGGTGACTGATCATGCACTGATCACGTGGCTATCATGCACTGATCACTAGACTGATCATGCACTGATCACGTCTATATCATGCACTGATCACATGACTGCCCATGCACTGATCACGTGGATGATCATACACTAATCATGTGACAGATCATGCACTGATCACGTGGCTGATCATGCACTGACACTGTGACTGAGCATGGACTGATCACATGACTATCATGTAGTGATCACGTGACTTAATGGCGCTGATCATGTGACTGATCATGCACTGATCATGTTTGCTATCATACACTGATCATGTGCCTCTGGAGGCAATAAACAAAGAGCTGAGTAGGCACGAATCAGTCAGCAGGCAATAATCATGGAACTCAGCTGTGAGGAATCATGCTGCTCAGCTGGCAATAATCAAGCAGCTGAGCAGGCAGGAATTACGCAGCACAGCTGGCAATTGTCAAGCAGATGACAGGCAGGAATCGTGCAGCTCAGCTGGCAATTGTCAAGCAGATGAGCAGACAGTAATCACGCAGCTCAGCAGGCCCAGATCACGTGACTGAGCATGCACTGTTCACGTGGCTGATCATACACTGATCACGTGATTGATCATGCACTGATCACTTGGATATCATGCACTGATCACGTGGCTGATCATACACTGTTCACGTGTCTGACCATGCACTGATCACGTGGCTGATCATACACTGCTCACGTAACTGATCATGCACTGATCACGTGGCTATCATGCACTGATCACGTGGCTGAACATGCACTGTTCACGTGGCTGATCACACACCTGTCACGTGACATATCATGCACTGATCACGTGGAACTCATGCACTGATCACGTGGCTGATCATACTCTGCTCACGAAACTCATCATGCACACATCACGTGGCTATCATGCACTGCTCACGTGGTTCGTCATGGAATGATCACGAAGCTACCATATACTGGTCACGTGACTGATCATGCACAGATCACGTAAATGATCATGCACTGTTCACGTGACTGATCATGTACTGATCACGTGACTGATCATGCACTGATCACGTGGCTATCATGCTCTGCTCACGTGGCTGATCATGCAACGATCACGTAGCAACCATGTACTGGTCACGTGACTGATCATGCACTGATCATGTAATTGATCCTGCACTGATCACGTGGCTCATCATGCACTGATCCGTGGCTGATCACACACGTATCACGTGACTGGTCATGCACAGATCCCGTGACTAATCATGAAGTGATCACGTGGCTATCATGCACTGATCACGTGGATATCATGCACTGATCACGTGGCTGATCACACACGTATCACCTGACTGATCATGCACTGATCACGTGGCTATCATGCACTGCTCACGTGGCTGATCATGCGATGATCACGCAACTACCATGTACTGGTCACATGACTGATCATGCACTGATCACGTGACTGATCATGCAGTGATCACGTGGCTGTCATGCACTACTCACGTGGCTGATCATGCAATGATCATGTAGCTACCATGTACAGGTCACGTGAATGATCATACACCCATCAGGTGACTGATCATGCACTGATCACGTGGCTATCATGCACTGATCACTAGACTGATCATGCACTGATCACGTCTATATCATGCACTGATCACATGACTGCCCATGCACTGATCACGTGGATGATCATACACTAATCATGTGACAGATCATGCACTGATCACGTGGCTGATCATGCACTGACACTGTGACTGAGCATGGACTGATCACATGACTATCATGTAGTGATCACGTGACTTAATGGCGCTGATCATGTGACTGATCATGCACTGATCATGTTTGCTATCATACACTGATCATGTGCCTCTGGAGGCAATAAACAAAGAGCTGAGTAGGCACGAATCAGTCAGCAGGCAATAATCATGGAACTCAGCTGTGAGGAATCATGCTGCTCAGCTGGCAATAATCAAGCAGCTGAGCAGGCAGGAATTACGCAGCACAGCTGGCAATTGTCAAGCAGATGACAGGCAGGAATCGTGCAGCTCAGCTGGCAATTGTCAAGCAGATGAGCAGACAGTAATCACGCAGCTCAGCAGGCCCAGATCACGTGACTGAGCATGCACTGTTCACGTGGCTGATCATACACTGATCACGTGATTGATCATGCACTGATCACTTGGATATCATGCACTGATCACGTGGCTGATCATACACTGTTCACGTGTCTGACCATGCACTGATCACGTGGCTGATCATACACTGCTCACGTAACTGATCATGCACTGATCACGTGGCTATCATGCACTGATACGTGGCTGAACATGCACTGTTCACGTGGCTGATCACACACCTGTCACGTGACATATCATGCACTGATCACCTGGAACTCATGCACTGATCACGTGGCTGATCATACTCTGCTCACGAAACTCATCATGCACACATCACGTGGCTATCATGCACTGCTCACGTGGTTCGTCATGGAATGATCACGAAGCTACCATATACTGGTCACGTGACTGATCATGCACAGATCACGTAAATGATCATGCACTGTTCACGTGACTGATCATGTACTGATCACGTGACTGATCATGCACTGATCACGTGGCTATCATGCTCTGCTCACGTGGCTGATCATGCAACGATCACGTAGCAACCATGTACTGGTCTCGTGACTGATCATGCACTGATCATGTAATTGATCCTGCACTGATCACGTGGCTCATCACGCACTGATCCGGTGGCTGATCACACACGTATCACGTGACTGGTCATGTACAGATCCCGTGACTAATCATGAAGTGATCACGTGGCTATCATGCACTGATCACGTGGATATCATGCACTGATCACGTGGCTGATCACACACGTATCACCTGACTGATCATGCACTGATCACGTGGCTATCATGCACTGCTCACGTGGCTGATCATGCGATGATCACGCAACTACCATGTACTGGTCACATGACTGATCATGCACTGATCACGTGACTGATCATGCAGTGATCACGTGGCTGTCATGCACTACTCACGTGGCTGATCATGCAATGATCATGTAGCTACCATGTACAGGTCACGTGAATGATCATACACCCATCAGGTGACTGATCATGCACTGATCACGTGGCTATCATGCACTGATCACTAGACTGATCATGCACTGATCACGTCTATATCATGCACTGATCACATGACTGCCCATGCACTGATCACGTGGATGATCATACACTAATCATGTGACAGATCATGCACTGATCACGTGGCTGATCATGCACTGACACTGTGACTGAGCATGGACTGATCACATGACTATCATGTAGTGATCACGTGACTTAATGGCGCTGATCATGTGACTGATCATGCACTGATCATGTTTGCTATCATACACTGATCATGTGCCTCTGGAGGCAATAAACAAAGAGCTGAGTAGGCACGAATCAGTCAGCAGGCAATAATCATGGAACTCAGCTGTGAGGAATCATGCTGCTCAGCTGGCAATAATCAAGCAGCTGAGCAGGCAGGAATTACGCAGCACAGCTGACAATTGTCAAGCAGATGACAGGCAGGAATCGTGCAGCTCAGCTGGCAATTGTCAAGCAGATGAGCAGACAGTAATCACGCAGCTCAGCAGGCCCAGATCACGTGACTGAGCATGCACTGTTCACGTGGCTGATCATACACTGATCACGTGATTGATCATGCACTGATCACTTGGATATCATGCACTGATCACGTGGCTGATCATACACTGCTCACGTAACTGATCATGCACTGATCACGTGGCTATCATGCACTGAATACGTGGCTGAACATGCACTGTTCACGTGGCTGATCACACACCTGTCACGTGACATATCATGCACTGATCACCTGGAACTCATGCACTGATCACGTGGCTGATCATACTCTGCTCACGAAACTCATCATGCACACATCACGTGGCTATCATGCACTGCTCACGTGGTTCGTCATGACATCTCTGATTAGCATATAAATAGTCGCCTAGGCCATCTCTCCTTCGAATACCCTGGATCAGTTGGGGCTGGTCCCCGGCAGGTGGCGACCGAACAGGGACCTCAGGAGGCAATACTCAAAGAGCTGAGCAGACACGAACCACGCAATCAGCAGGCAATAAGCATGGAGCTCAGCAGTGACGAATCATGCTGCTCAACTGGCAATAATCAAGCACGTGACCAGGCAGGAATCACGCAGCTCAGCTGGCAATTGTCAAGCAGATGAGCCGACAGGAATCACGCAGCTCAGATGGCAATTGTCATGCAGATGAGCCGGCAGGAATCACGCAGCTCAGCAGGCCCTGATCACGTGACTCTGCAGGCACTGATCACGTGGCTGATCAAGTCCAGATCACGTGACTGAGCATGCACTGATCACGTGGCTATCATGCACTGATCACGTGGCTGATCATGCACTGATCACATGGCTCATCATGCACTGATCACGTGTTTATCAGGCAATGATCAGTGACTGACAGGCGCTGATCATGGGACTGTGCACGCACTGATCACGTGGCTATCATGCACTGATCACGTGACTGCGCATGCACTGATGACGTGGCTGTTCGGGCACTGATCACGTGTTTATCAGGCAGTGATCAGTGACTGACAGGCGCTGATCAGGGGACTGTGCACGCACTGATCAGGTGGCTGATCAGGAACTGACCACCTGACTGCGCATGCAGTGATCACGTGGCTGGTCGTTCACTGATCACGTGTTTATCATACGGTGATCACGTGACTGAGAGGCGCTGATCACGTGACTGTGCCGTCAGTGATCACGTGGCTGAGCAGGCACTGATATCGTGACTGAGCATGCACTGATCATGTGCCGGGAGCCGGGGAGGCATTCCACTCTGGACAAAGGTCATGAGGAAGGAGGCTCGGCATACGCAAATGCGGGATCGAGCCTCAGGAGTCCACCCGGATATTCTCGAGCATCTCCCCCCAAAAAAACCAGAGTCTGCCTACTGTATTGCTTTGTGCTCTCACCTCTGATTTCACTGGGGGCTGTCCCCCACCACCATCTCGCTCTCTCTGTCAAAGAGTTAACTTACAGCTCCAATTCATAAAGTTCCTTGTCATTCTTCCCTTTAACTTCCAGCTGAGTCTCCATCTGGAGCGCGGAACCCACCACGCTTACTAATTATGCCTGGGCTGCTAAGACCCACTCGAGAAGGTGTCTAGGGTGAGGCACCTTTCGCTATTCGAGAGGGCGCCTGCGGCCTACGTAAGTGGTGCAAACTTCTTGTCTTGAAGTTTGATTGGTCTTCCGCGTAAACCAAGCTACTCAGTCTCTTTTCTCCACCGAATTTTCCTACTGAGCTCTCCTCATACTATTATTCTTGACATCTCTGATTAGCATATAAATAGTCGCCTAGGCCATCTCTCCTTCGAATACCCTGGATCAGTTGGGGCTGGTCCCCGGCAGGTGGCGACCGAACAGGGACCTCAGGAGGCAATACTCAAAGAGCTGAGCAGACACGAACCACGCAATCAGCAGGCAATAAGCATGGAGCTCAGCAGTGACGAATCATGCTGCTCAACTGGCAATAATCAAGCACGTGACCAGGCAGGAATCACGCAGCTCAGCTGGCAATTGTCAAGCAGATGAGCCGACAGGAATCACGCAGCTCAGCTGGCAATTGTCATGCAGATGAGCCGGCAGGAATCACGCAGCTCAGCAGGCCCTGATCACGTGACTCTGCAGGCACTGATCACGTGGCTGATCAAGTACAGATCACGTGACTGAGCATGCACTGATCACGTGGCTATCATGCACTGATGACGTGACTGCGCATGCACTGATGACGTGGCTGATCATGCACTGATCACATGGCTCATCATGCACTGATCACGTGTTTATCAGGCAATGATCAGTGACTGACAGGCGCTGATCAGGGGACTGTGCACGCACTGATCAGGTGGCTGATCAGGAACTGACCACCTGACCACGCATGCAGTGATCACGTGGCTGGTCGTTCACTGATCACGTGTTTATCATACGGTGATCACGTGACTGAGAGGCGCTGATCACGTGACTGTGCCGTCAGTGATCACGTGGCTGAGCAGGCACTGATATCGTGACTGAGCATGCACTGATCATGTGCCGGGAGCCGGGGAGGCATTCCACTCTGGACAAAGGTCATGAGGAAGGAGGCTCGGCATACGCAAATGCGGGATCGAGCCTCAGGAGTCCACCCGGATATTCTCGAGCATCTCCCCCAAAAAACCAGAGTCTGCCTACTGTATTGCTTTGTGCTCTCACCTCTGATTTCACTGGGGCTGTCCCCCACCACCATCTCGCTCTCTCTGTCAAAGAGTTAACTTACAGCTCCAATTCCTAAAGTTCCTTGTCATTCTTCCCTTTAACTTCCAGCTGAGTCTCCATCTGGAGCGCAGAACCCACCACGCTTACTAATTATGCCTGGGCTGCTAAGACCCACTCGAGAAGGTGTCTAGGGTGAGGCACCTTTCTCTATTCGAGAGGGCGCCTGCGGCCTACGTAAGTGGTGCAAACTTCTTGTCTTGAAGTTTGATTGGTCTTCCGCGTAAACCAAGCTACTCAGTCTCTTTTCTCCACCGAATTTTCCTACTGAGCTCTCCTCATACTATTATTCTTGACATCTCTGATTAGCATATAAATAGTCGCCTAGGCCATCTCTCCTTCTAATACCCTGGATCAGTTGGGGCTGGTCCCCGGCAGGTGGCGACCGAACAGGGACCTCAGGAGGCAATACTCAAAGAGCTGAGCAGACACGAACCACGCAATCAGCAGGCAATAAGCATGGAGCTCAGCAGTGACGAATCATGCTGCTCAACTGGCAATAATCAAGCACGTGACCAGGCCAGTATCACGCAGCTCAGCTGGCAATTGTCAAGCAGATGAGCCGACAGGAATCACGCAGCTCAGCTGGCAATTGTCATGCAGATGAGCCGGCAGGAATCACGCAGCTCAGCAGGCCCTGATCACGTGACTCTGCAGGCACTGATCACGTGGCTGATCAAGTCCAGATCACGTGACTGAGCATGCACTGATCACTTGATTATCATGCACTGATGACGTGACTGCGCATGCACTGATGACGTGGCTGATCAGGCACTGATCACATGGCTCATCATGCACTGATCACGTGTTTATCAGGCAATGATCAGTGACTGACAGGCGCTGATCAGGGGACTGTGCACGCACTGATCAGGTGGCTGATCAGGAACTGACCACCTGACCGCGCATGCAGTGATCACGTGGCTGGTCGTTCACTGATCACGTGTTTATCATACGGTGATCACGTGACTGAGAGGCGCTGATCACGTGACTGTGCCGTCAGTGATCACGTGGCTGAGCAGGCACTGATATCGTGACTGAGCATGCACTGATCATGTGCCGGGAGCCGGGGAGGCATTCCACTCTGGACAAAGGTCATGAGGAAGGAGGCTCGGCATACGCAAATGCGGGATCGAGCCTCAGGAGTGCACCCGGATATTCTCGAGCATCTCCCCCCAAAAAAACCAGAGTCTGCCTACTGTATTGCTTTGTGCTCTCACCTCTGATTTCACTGGGGGCTGTCCCCCACCTCCATCTCGCTCTCTCTGTCAAAGAGTTAACTTACAGCTCCAATTCATAAATTTCCTTGTCATTCTTCCCTTTAACTTCCAGCTGAGTCTCCATCTGGAGCGCGGAACCCACCACGCTTACTAATTATGCCTGGGCTGCTAAGACCCACTCGAGAAGGTGTCTAGGGTGAGGCACCTTTCGCTATTCGAGAGGGCGCCTGCAGCCTACGTAAGTGGTGCAAACTTCTTGTCTTGAAGTTTGATTGGTCTTCCGCGTACACCAAGCTACTCAGTCTCTTTTCTCCACCGAATTTTCCTACTGAGCTCTCCTCATACTATTATTCTTGACATCTCTGATTAGCATATAAATAGTCGCCTAGGCCATCTCTCCTTCGAATACCCTGGATCAGTTGGGGCTGGTCCCCGGCAGGTGGCGACCGAACAGGGACCTCAGGAGGCGATACTCAAAGAGCTGAGCAGACACGAACCACGCAATCAGCAGGCAATAAGCATGGAGCTCAGCAGTGACGAATCATGCTGCTCAACTGGCAATAATCAAGCACGTGACCAGGCAGGAATCACGCAGCTCAGCTGGCAATTGTCAAGCAGATGAGCCGACAGGAATCACGCAGCTCAGATGGCAATTGTCATGCAGATGAGCCGGCAGGAATCACGCAGCTCAGCAGGCCCTGATCACGTGACTCTGCAGGCACTGATCACGTGGCTGATCAAGTACAGATCACGTGACTGAGCATGCACTGATCACGTGGCTATCATGCACTGATGACGTGACTGCGCATGCACTGATGACGTGGCTGATCAGGCACTTATCACATGGCTCATCATGCCCTGATCACGTGTTTATCAGGCAATGATCAGTGACTGACAGGCGCTGATCATGGGACTGTGCACGCACTGATCACGAGGCTATCATGCACTGATCACGTGACTGCGCATGCACTGATGACGTGGCTGTTCGGGCACTGATCACGTGTTTATCAGGCAGTGATCAGTGACTGACAGGTGCTGATCAGGGGACTGTGCACGCACTGATCAGGTGGCTGATCAGGAACTGACCACCTGACCGCTCATGCAGTGATAACGTGGCTGGTCGTTCACTGATCACGTGTTTATCCTACGGTGATCACGTGACTGAGAGGCGCTGATCACGTGACTGTGCCGTCAGTGATCACGTGGCTGAGCAGGCACTGATATCGTGACTGAGCATGCACTGATCATGTGCCGGGAGCCGGGGAGGCATTCCACTCTGGACAAAGGTCATGAGGAAGGAGGCTCGGCATACGCAAATGCGGGATCGAGCCTCAGGAGTCCACCCGGATATTCTCGAGCATCTCCCCCCAAAAAAACCAGAGTCTGCCTACTGTATTGCTTTGTGCTCTCACCTCTGATTTCACTGGGGGCTGTCCCCCACCACCATATGGCTCTCTCTGTCAAAGAGTTAACTTAGAGCTCCAATTCATAAAGTTCCTTGTCATTCTTCCCTTTAACTTCCAGCTGAGTCTCCATCTGGAGCGCGGAATCCACCACGCTTACTAATTATGCCTGGGCTGCTAAGACCCACTCGAGAAGGTGTCTAGGGTGAGGCACCTTTCGCTATTCGAGAGGGCGCCTGCGGCCTACGTAAGTGGTGCAAACTTCTTGTCTTGAAGTTTGATTGGTCTTCCGCGTAAACCAAGCTACTCAGTCTCTTTTCTCCACCGAATTTTCCTACTGAGCTCTCCTCATACTATTATTCTTGACATCTCTGATTAGCATATAAATAGTCGCCTAGGCCATCTCTCCTTCGAATACCCTGGATCAGTTGGGGCTAGTCCCCGGCAGGTGGCGACCGAACAGGGACCTCAGGAGGCAATACTCAAAGAGCTGAGCAGACACGAACCACGCAATCAGCAGGCAATAAGCATGGAGCTCAGCAGTGACGAATCATGCTGCTCAACTGGCAATAATCAAGCACGTGACCAGGCAGGAATCACGCAGCTCAGCTGGCAATTGTCAAGCAGATGAGCCGACAGGAATCACGCAGCTCAGATGGCAATTGTCATGCAGATGAGCCGGCAGGAATCACGCAGCTCAGCAGGCCCTGATCACGTCACTCTGCAGGCACTGATCACGTGGCTGATCAAGTACAGATCACGTGACTGAGCATGCACTGATCACGTGGCTATCATGCACTGATGACGTGACTGCGCATGCACTGATGACGTGGCTGATCATGCACTGATCACGTGTTTATCAGGCAGTGATCAGTGACTGACAGGCGCTGATCAGGGGACTGTGCACGCACTGATCAGGTGGCTGATCAGGAACTGACCACCTGACCGCGCATGCAGTGATCACGTGGCTGGTCGTTCACTGATCACGTGTTTATCATACGGTGATCACGTGACTGAGAGGCGCTGATCACGTGACTGTGCCGTCAGTGATCACGTGGCTGAACAGGCACTGATATCGTGACTGAGCATGCACTGATCATGTGCCGGGAGCCGGGGAGGCATTCCACTCTGGACAAAGGTCATGAGGAAGGAGGCTCGGCATACGCAAATGCGGGATCGAGCCTCAGGAGTCCACCCGGATATTCTCGAGCATCTCCCCCAAAAAAACCAGAGTCTGCCTACTGTATTGCTTTGTGCTCTCACCTCTGATTTCACTGGGGGCTGTCCCCCACCATCATCTCGCTCTCTCTGTCAAAGAGTTAACTTACAGCTCCAATTCATAAAGTTCCTTGTCATTCTTCCCTTTAACTTCCAGCTGAGTCTCCATCTGGAGTGCGGAACCCACCACGCTTACTAATTATGCCTGGGCTGCTAAGACCCACTCGAGAAGGTGTCTAGGGTGAGGCACCTTTCGCTATTCGAGAGGGCGCCTGCGGCCTACGTAAGTGGTGCAAACTTCTTGTCTTGAAGTTTGATTGGTCTTCCACGTAAACCAAGCTACTCAGTCTCTTTTCTCCAACGAATTTTCCTACTGAGCTCTCCTCATACTATTATTCTTGACATCTCTGATTAGCATATAAATAGTCGCCTAGGCCATCTCTCCTTCGAATACCCTGGATCAGTTGGGGCTGGTCCCCGGCAGGTGGCGACCGAACAGGGACCTCAGGAGGCAATACTCAAAGAGCTGAGCAGACACGAACCACGCAATCAGCAGGCAATAAGCATGGAGCTCAGCAGTGACGAATCATGCTGCTCAACTGGCAATAATCAAGCACGTGACCAGGCAGGAATCACGCAGCTCAGCTGGCAATTGTCAAGCAGATGAGCCGACAGGAATCACGCAGCTCAGATGGCAATTGTCATGCAGATGAGCCGGCAGGAATCACGCAGCTCAGCAGGCCCTGATCACGTGACTCTGCAGGCACTGATCACGTGGCTGATCAAGTACAGATCACGTGACTGAGCATGCACTGATCACGTGGCTATCATGCACTGATGACGTGACTGCGCATGCACTGATGACGTGGCTGATCATGCACTGATCACATGGCTCCTCATGCACTGATCACGTGTTTATCAGGCAATGATCAGTGACTGACAGGCGCTGATCAGGGGACTGTGCACGCACTGATCAGGTGGCTGATCAGGAACTGACCACCAGACCGCGCATGCAGTGATCACGTGGCTGGTCGTTCACTGATCACGTGTTTATCATACGGTGATCACGTGACTGAGAGGCGCTGATCACGTGACTGTGCCATCAGTGATCACGTGGTTGAGCAGGCACTGATATCGTGACTGAGCATGCACTGATCATGTGCCGGGAGCCGGGGAGGCATTCCACTCTGGACAAAGGTCATGAGGAAGGAGGATCGGCATACGCAAATGCGGGATTGAGCCTCAGGAGTCCACCCGGATATTCTCGAGCATCTCCCCCCAAAAAAACCAGAGTCTGCCTACTGTATAGCTTTGTGCTCTCACCTCTGATTTCACTGGGGGCTGTCCCCCACCACCATCTCGCTCTCTCTGTCAAAGAGTTAACTTACAGCTCCAATTCATAAAGTTCCTTGTCATTCTTCCCTTTAACTTCCAGCTGAGTCTCCATCTGGAGCGCGGAACCCACCACGCTTACTAATTATGCCTGGGCTGCTAAGACCCACTCGAGCAGGTGTCTAGGGTGAGGCACCTTTCGCTATTCGAGAGTGCGCCTGCAGCCTACGTAAGTGGTGCAAAGTTCTTGTCTTGAAGTTTGATTGGTCTTCCGCATAAACCAAGCTACTCAGTCTCTTTTCTCCACCGAATTTTCCTACTGAGCTCTCCTCATACTATTGTTGTTGACATCTCTGATTAGCATATAAATAGTCGCCTAGGCCATCTCTCCTTCGAATACCCTGGATCAGTTGGGGCTGGTCCCCGGCAGGTGGCGACCGAACAGGGACCTCAGGAGGCAATACTCAAAGAGATGAGCAGACACGAACCACGCAATCAGCAGGCAATTAGCATGGAGCTCAGCAGTGACGAATCATGCTGCTCAACTGGCAATAATCAAGCACGTGACCAGGCAGGAATCACGCAGCTCAGCTGGCAATTGTCAAGCAGATGAGCCGACAGGAATCACGCAGCTCAGATGGCAATTGTCATGCAGATGAGCCGGCAGGAATCACGCAGCTCAGCAGGCCCTGATCACGTGACTCTGCAGGCACTGATCACGTGGCTGATCAAGTCCAGATCACGTGACTGAGCATGCACTGATCACGTGGCTATCATGCACTGATGACGTGACTGATCGGGCACTGATGACGTGGCTGATCAGGCACTGATCACATGGCTCATCATGCACTGATCACGTATTTCTCAGGCAATGATCAGTGACTGACAGGCGCTGATCATGGGACTGTGCACGCACTGAACACGTGGCTATCATGCACTGATCACGTCACTGCGCATGCACTGATGACGTGGCTGTTCGGGCACTGATCACGTGTTTATCAGGCAGTGATCAGTGACTGACAGGCGCCGATCAGGGGACTGTGCACGCTCTGATCAGGTGGCTGATCAGGAACTGACCACCTGACCCCGCATGCAGTGATCACGTGGCTGGTCGTTCACTGATCACGTGTTTATCATACGGTGATCACGTGACTGAGAGGCGCTGATCACGTGACTGTGCCGTCAGTGATCACGTGGCTGAGCAGGCACTGATTTCGTGACTGAGCATGCACTGATCATGTGCCGGGAGCCAGGGAGGCATTCCACTCTGGACAAAGGTCATGAGGAAGGAGGCTCGGCATACGCAAATGTGGGATCGAGCCTCAGGAGTCCACCCGGATGTTCTCGAGCATCTCCCCCCCCCAAAAAAAACGGAGTCTGCCTACTGTATTGCTTTGTGCTCTCACGTCTGATTTCACTGGGGGCTGTCCCCCACCACCATCTCGCTCTCTCTGTCAAAGAGTTAACTTAGAGCTCCAATTCATAAAGTTCCTTGTCATTCTTCCCTTTAACTTCCAGCTGAGTCTCCATCTGGAGCGCGGAACCCACCACGCTTACTAATTATGCCTGGGCTGCTAAGACCCACTCGAGAAGGTGTCTAGGGTGAGGCACCTTTCGCTATTCGAGAGGGCGCCTGCGGCCTACGTAAGTGGTGCAAACTTCTTGTCTTGAAGTTTGATTGGTCTTCCGCGTAAACCAAGCTACTCAGTCTCTTTTCTCCACCGAATTTTCCTACTGAGCTCTCCTCATACTATTATTCTTGACATCTCTGATTAGCATATAAATAGTCGCCTAGGCCATCTCTCCTTCGAATACCCTGGATCAGTTGGGGCTGGTCCCCGGCAGGTGGCGACCGAACAGGGACCTCAGGAGGCAATACTCAAAGAGCTGAGCAGACACGAACCACGCAATCAGCAGGCAATAAGCATGGAGCTCAGCAGTGACGAATCATGCTGCTCAACTGGCAATAATCAAACACGTGACCAGGCAGGAATCACGCAGCTCAGCTGGCAATTGTCAAGCAGATGAGCCGACAGGAATCACGCAGCTCAGATGGCAATTGTCATGCAGATGAGCCGGCAGGAATCACGCAGCTCAGCAGGCCCTGATCACGTGACTCTGCAGGCACTGATCACGTGGCTGATCAAGTCCAGATCACGTGACTGAGCAGGCACTGATCACGTGGCTATCATGCACTGATGACGTGGCTGATCATGCACTGATCACATGGCTCATCATGCACTGATCACGTGTTTATCAGGCAATGATCAGTGACTGACAGGCGCTGATCATGGGACTGTGCACGCAGTGATCACGTGGCTATCATGCACTGATCACGTGACTGCGCATGCACTGATGACGTGGCTGTTCGGGCACTGATCACGTGTTTATCAGGCAGTGATCAGTGACTGACCGGCGCTGATCAGGGGACTGTGCACGCACTGATCAGGTGGCTGATCAGGAACTGACCACCTGACTGCGCATGCAGTGATCACGTGGTTGGTCGTTCACTGATCACGTGTTTATCATACGGTGATCACGTGACTGAGAGGCGCTGATCACGTGACTGTGCCGTCAGTGATCACGTGGCTGAGCATGCACTGATATCGTGACTGAGCATGCACTGATCACATGACTATCATGTAGTGATCACGTGACTTAATGGCGCTGATCATGTGACTGATCATGCGCTGATCATGTTTGCTATCATACACTGATCATGTGCCTCTGGAGGCAATAAACAAAGAGCTGAGTAGGCACGAATCAAACAGTCAGCAGGCAATAATCATGGAACTCAGCTGTGAGGAATCATGCTGCTCAGCTGGCAATAATCAAGCAGCTGAGCAGGCAGGAATTACGCAGCACAGCTGGCAATTGTCAAGAAGATGACAGGCAGGAATCATGCAGCTCAGCTGGCAATTTCAAGCAGATGAGCAGACAGTAATCACGCAGCTCAGCAGGCCCTGATCACGTGACTGAGCATGCACTGTTCACGTGGCTGATCATACACTGATCAGGTGATGATCATGCACTGATCACTTGGATATCATGCACTGATCACGTGGCTGATCATACACTGTTCACGTGTCTGACCATGCACTGATCACGTGGCTGATCACACACTGCTCACGTGACTGATCAAGCACTGATGACGTGGCTATCATGCACTGATCACGTGGCTGATCATGCACTGATCACGTAGCAAACATGCACTGATCACGTGACTGATCATGCACTGATCACGTAATTGATCATGCACTGATCACGTGGCTCATCATGCACTGATCACGTGGCTGATCACACATGATCACGTGACTGATCATGCACTGATCACGTGGCTCTCATTCACTGATCACGTGGCTATCATGCACTGATCACGTGGCTGATCATGCACTGATCACGTGGCTGATCATGCACTGATCACGTAGCTATCATGCACTGATCACGTGACTGATCATGCACTGATCACGTGATTGATCAGCACTGATCACGTGGCTCATCATGCACTGATCACGTGGCTGATCACACACGATCACGTGACTGATCATGCACTGATCACGTGACTGATCATGCACTGATCACGTGGCTATCATGCACTGATCACGTGGATATCATGCACTGATCACGTGGCTGATCACACACGTATCACGTGACTGATCATGCACTGATCACGTGGCTATCATGCACTGATCACGTGGCTATCATGCACTGATCACGTGGCTGATCATGCAATGATCACGTAGCTACCATGCACTGATCACGTGACTGATCATGCACTGATCACGTGATTGATCATGCACTGATCACGTGACTGATCATGCACTGATCACGTGACTGATCATGCACTGATCACGTGACTGATCATGCACTGATCACGTGGCTATCATGCACTGATCACGTGGCTGATCATGCAATGATCACGCAGCTACCATGTACTGTCACATGACTGATCATGCACTGATCACATAATTGATCATGCACTGATCACCTGGCTTATCATGCCTTGATCATGTGACTGATCATGTGCTGATCATGTTTGGTGTCACACACTGATCATGTGCCTCTGGAGGCAATGAACATAGAGCTGAGTAGGCAGGAATCAGTCAGCAGGCTATAATCATGGAACTCAGCTCTGAGAAATCATGCTGCTCAGCTGGCAATAATCAAGTAGATGAGCAGGCAGGAATTACGCAGCACAGGTGGCAATTGTCAAGCAGATGACAGGCAGGAATCGTGCAGCTCAGCTGGCAATTGTCAAGCAGATGAGCAGACAGTAATCACGCAGCTCAGCAGGCCCTGATCACGTGACTGAGCATGCACTGTTCACGTGGCTGATCACACACTATCACATGACTGATCATGCACTGATCATGTGACTGATCATGCACTGATCACGTGGCTATCATGCACTGATCACGTGGCTGACATACACTGATCACGTGCCTGATCATGCACTGATCACGTGGCTGATCATGCACTGATCACGTGACTGATCATGCACTGATCACGTGGCTGATCATGCACTGATCACGTGGCTATCATGCACTGATCACGTGGCTGATCATGCATGATCACGCAGCTACCATGCACTGATCACATGACTGATCATGCACTGATCACGTGACTGATCATGCACTGATCACGTGGCTATCATGCACTGATCACGTGGCTGATCATGCACTGATCACGTGGCTATCATGCACTGATCACGTGCCTGATCATGCACTGATCACGTCTATATCATGCACTGATCACGTGACTGATCATGCACTGATCACGTGGCTGATCATGCACTGATCACGTAACTGATCATGCACTGATCACGTGGCTATCATGCACTGATCACGTGGCTGATCATGCACTGCTCACGTGGCTGATCACACACCTGTCACGTGACATATCATGCCCTGATCACGTGGCACGCATGCACTGATCACGTGGCTGATCATACTCTGATCACGTAACTCATCATGCACTGATCACGTTTCTATCATGCACTGCTCACGTGGCTGTCATGGAATGATCACGTAGCTACCATATACTGGTCACGTGACTGATCATGCACGGATCACGTCAATGATCATGCACTGTTCACGTGACTGATCATGTACTGATCACGTGACTGATCATGCACTGATCACGTGTCTGATAATGCACTGATCACGTAATTGATCATGCACTGATCATTTGGCTGATCATGCACTGCTCACGTTGATGATCATGCACTGATCACGTGGCTATCATGCACTGATCACTTGGCTGGTCATACACTGATCACGTGACTGATCATGCACTATTCACGTGACTGATCATGTACTGATCACGTGACTGATCATGGACTGATCACGTGGCTATCATGCACTGATCACGTGGCTATCTTGCACTGATCACGTGGCTGATCATGCACACATCACGGGACTGATCATGCACTGATCACGGGCTATCATGCATTGACTACATGATTCCACATGCACTGATCACGTGGATGATCATGCACTGATCACGTGGCTGATCATGCACTGATCACGTGACTGATCATGCACTGATCACGTGGCTGATCATGCACTGATCACGTGGCTATCATAAACTGCTCACGTGGCTGATCATGCACTGATCACGTGGCTATCATATACTGATCACGTGGCTGATCATGCACTGATCACGCAGCTACCATGTACTGGTCACATGACTGATCATGCTCTGATCACATGACTGATCATGCACTGATCACCTGGCTTATCATGCCTTGATTATGTGACTGATCATGTGCTGATCATGTTTGGTGTCACACACTGATCATGTGCCTCTGGAGGCAATGAACATAGAGCTGAGGAGGCAGGAATCAGTCAGCAGGCTATAATCATGGAACTCACCTCTGAGAAATCATGCTGCTCAGCTGGCAATAATCAAGCAGATGAGCAGGCAGGAATTACGCAGCACAGCTGGCAATTGTCAAGGAGATGACAGGCAGGAATCGTGCAGCTCAGCTGGAAATTGTCAAGCAGATGAGCAGACAGTAATCACGCAGCTCAGCAGACCCTGATCACGTGACTGAGCATGCACTGTTCACGTGGCTGATCACACACCTATCACGTGACTGATCATGCACTGATCACGTGACTGATCATGCACTGATCACGTGTCTATCATGCACTGATCACTTGGCTGGACATACATTGATCACGTGCCTGGTCATGCACTGATCACGTGGCTGATCATGCACTGATCACGTAATTGATCATGCACTGATCACGTGACTGATCATGCACTGATCACGTGACTGATCATGCACTGATCACATGGCTGATCATGCACTGATCACGTGGATATCATGCACTGCTCACGTGGCTGATCATGCAATGATCACGCAGCTACCATGTACTGGTCACATGACTGATCATACACTGATCACGTAATTGATCATGCACTGATCACCTGGCTTATCATGCCTTGATTATGTGACTGATCGTGTGCTGATCATGTTTGGTGTCACACACTGATCATGTGCCTCTGGAGGCAATGAACATAGAGCTGAGCAGGCAGGAATCAGTCAGCAGGCTATAATCATGGAACTCACCTCTGAGAAATCATGCTGCTCAGCTGGCAATAATCAAGTAGATGAGCAGGCAGGAATTATGCAGCACAGGTGGCAATTGTCAAGGAGATGACAGGCAGGAATCGTGCAGCTCAGCTGGAAATTGTCAAGCAGATGAGCAGACAGTAATCACGCAGCTCATCAGGCCCTGATCACGTGACTGAGCATGCACTGTTCACGTGGCTGATCACACACTATCACATGACTGATCATGCACTGATCATGTGACTGATCATGCACTGATCACGTGTCTATCAAGCACTGATCACTTGGCTGGACATACATTGATCACGTGCCTGGTCATGCACTGATCACGTGGCTATCATACACTGATCACGTGGCAGGTCATACACTGATCATATAGCTACCATGTACTGGTCACGTTAATGATCTTACACCCATCAGGTGACTGATCATGCACTGATCACATGGCTATCATGCACTGACCACGAGACTGAAAATGCACTGATAACATCTAATCATGCACTGATCACATGACTGCCCATGCACTGATCATGTGGATGATCATACACTAATCATGTGACAGATCATGCACTGATCGCGTGGCTGATCATGCACTGATACCGTGACTGAGCATGGACTGATCACATGACTATCATGTAGTGATCACGTGACTTAATGGCGCTGATCATGTGACTGATCATGCGCTGATCATGTTTGCTATCATACACTGATCATGTGCCTCTGGAGGCAATAAACAAAGAGCTGAGTAGGCATGAATCAAACAGTCAGCAGGCAAGAATCATGGAACTCAGCTGTGAGGAATCATGCTGCACAGCTGGCAATAATCAAGCAGCTGAGCAGGCAGGAATTACGCAGCACAGCTGGCAATTGTCAAGCAGATGACAGGCAGGAATCATGCAGCTCAGCTGGCAATTTTCAAGCAGATGAGCAGACAGTAATCACGCAGCTCAGCAGGCCCTTATCACGTGACTGAGCATGCACTATTCACGTGGCTGATCATACACTGATCACGTGATGATCATGCACTGATCACTTGGATATAATTCACTGATCACGTGGCTGATCATACACTGTTCACGTGTCTGACCATGCACTGATCACGTGGCTGATCATACACTGCTCAGGTAACTGATCATGCACTGATCACGTGGCTATCATGCACTGATCACGTGGATGAACATGCACTGTTCACGTGGGTGATCACACACCTGTCACGTGACATATCATGCACTGATCATGTGGCACTCATGCACTGATCACGTGGCTGATCATACTCTGCTCACGTAACTGATCATGCACACATCACGTGGCTATCATGCACTGCTCACGTGGCTCGTCATGGAATGATCACGTAGCTACCATATACTGGTCACGTGACTGATCATGCACTGATCACGTCAATGATCATGCACTGTTCAAGTGACTGATCATGTACTGATCACGTGGCTGATCATGCACTGATCACGTGGCTATCATGCACTGATCACGTGGCTGATCATGCAATGATCACGTAGCTACCATGCACTGGTCGCGTGACTGATCATGCACTGATCAGGTAATTGATCATGCACTGATCAGGTGATTGATCATGCACTGATCACGTGGCTGATCATGCACTGATCACGTGACTGATCATGCACTGATCACGTGGATATCATGCACTGATCACGTGGCTGATCATGCAATGTTCATGCAGCTACCATGTACTGGTCACATGACTGATCATGCACATATCACATAATTGTTCATGCACTGTTCACCTGGCTTATCATGCACTGATCATGTGACTGATCATGTGCTGATCATGTTTGGGGTCACACACTGATCATGTGCCTCTGGAGGCAATGAACATAGAGCTGAATAGGCAGGAATCAGTCAGCAGGCTATAATCATGGAACTCAGCTCTGAGAAATCATGCTGCTCAGCTGGCAGTAATCAAGTAGATGAGCAGGCAGGAATTACGCAGCACAGGTGGCAATTGTCAAGGAGATGACAGGCAGGAATCGTGCAGCTCAGCTGGCAATTGTCAAGCAGATGAGCAGACAGTAATCACGCAGCTCAGCAGGCCCTGATCACGTGACTGAGCATGCACTGTTCACGTGGCTGATCACACACTGATCACGTGACTGATCATGCACTGATCACGTGACTGATCATGCACTGATCACGTAGCTATCATGCACTGATCACGTGGCTGATCATGCACTGATCACGGGACTGATCATGCACTGATCACGGCGCTATCATGCACTGACTACATGACTCACATGCACTGATCACCTGGATGATCATGCACTGATCACGTGACTGACCATGCACTGATCACGTGACTGATCATGCACTGATCACATGGCTGATCATGCACTGATCATGTGGCTATCATGCACTGCTCACGTGGCTGATCAGGCAATGATCACGTAGCTACCATATACTGGTCACGTGACTGATCATGCACTGATCACATAATTGATCATGCACTGATCATGTGGCTGATCATGCACTGATCACGTGGCTGATCATGCACTGATCACGTGACTGATCATGCAGTGATCACGTGGCTATCATTCACTACTCACGCGGCTGATCATGCACTGATAATGTAGCTACCATGTACAGGTCACGTGAATGATCATACACCCATCAGGTGACTGATCATGCACTGATCACGTGGCTATCATGCACTGAGCACGTGGATGAACGTGCACTGTTCACGTGGGTGATCACACACCTGTCACGTGACATATCATGCACTGATCACGTGGCACTCATGCACTGATCCCGTGGCTGATCAAACTCTGCTCACGTAACTGATCATGCACACATCACGTGGCTATCATGCACTGCTTACGTGGCTCGTCATGGAATGATCACGTAGCTACCATATACTGGTCACGTGACTGATCATGCACTGATCACGTAAATGATCATGCACTGTTCACGTGACTGATCATGCACTGATCACGTAAATGATCATGCACTGATCACGTGACTGATCATGTACTGATTATGTGACTGATCATGCAAGGATCACGTAGCAACCATGTACTGGTCACGTGACTGATCATGCACTGATCACGTGACTGATCCTGCACTGATCACGTGGCTCATCATGCACTGATCACGTGGCTGATCACACATGTATCTCGTGACTGATCATGCACTGATCACGTGGCTATCATGCACTGATCACGTAGTTGTCATGCACTGATCACGTGGCTGATAACGCAATGATCACGTACCTACCATGTACTGGTCATGTGACTGATCATGCACTGATCACCTAATTGATCCAGCACTGATCACATGGCTCATCACGCACTGATCCGGTAGCTGATCACACACGTATCACTTGACTGATCATGCACTGATCACGTGAATAATCATGCAGTGATCACGTGGCTATCATGCACTGATCACGTGGATAACATGCACTGATCACGTGGCTGATCACATACGATCACGTGACTGATCATGCACTGATCGCGTGGCTATCATGCACTGATCACGTGGCTGATCATGCACTGATCGCGTGACTGATCATGCACTGATCACGTGGCTATCATGCACTGATCACGTGGCTGATCATGCAATGATCACGCAGCTACCATGCACTGATCACATGACTGATCATGCACTGATCACATAACTGATCATGCACTGATCACCTGGCTTATCATGCCTTGATTATGTGACTGATCATGCTGATCATGTTTGGTGTCACACACTGATCATGTGCCTCTGGAGGCAATGAACATAGAGCTGAGGAGGCAGGAATCAGTCAGCAGGCTATAATCATGGAACTCACCTCTGAGAAATCATGCTGCTCAGCTGGCAATAATCAAGTAGATGAGCAGGCAGGAATTATGCAGCACAGGTGGCAATTGTCAAGGAGATGACAGGCAGGAATCGTGCAGCTCAGCTGGAATTGTCAAGCAGATGAGCAGACAGTAATCACGCAGCTCATCAGGCCCTGATCACGTGACTGAGCATGCACTGATCACGTGGCTGATCACACACCTATCACATGACTGATCATGCACTGATCATGTGACTGATCATGCACTGATCACGTGGCTATCATACACTGATCGCGGGGCTGACATGCACTGATCACGTGACTGGTCATGCACTGATCACGTGGCTATCATGCACTGATCACGTGGCAGGTCATGCACTGATCATGTAGCTACCATGTACCGGTCCGCGTTAATGATCATACACCCATCAGGTGACTGATCATGCACTGATCACATGGCTATCATGCACTGATCACGAGACTGATAATGCACTGATCACGTCTAATCATGCACTGATCACATGACTGCCCATGCACTGATCATGTGGATGATCATACACTAATCATGTGACAGATCATGCACTGATCACGTGGCTGATCATGCACTGATACCGTGACTGAGCATGGACTGATCACATGACTATCATGTAGTGATCACGTGACTTAATGGCGCTGATCATGTGACTGATCATGCGCTGATCATGTTTGCTATCATACACTGATCATTTGCCTCTGGAGGCAATAAACAAAGAGTTGAGTAGGCATGAATCAAACAGTCAGCAGGCAAGAATCATGGAACTCAGCTGTGAGGAATCATGCTGCTCAGCTGGCAATAATCAAGCAGCTGAGCAGGCAGGAATTACGCAGCACAGCTGGCAATTGTCAAGCAGATGACAGGCAGGAATCATGCAGCTCAGCTGGCAATTTTCAAGCAGATGAGCAGACAGTAATCACGCAGCTCAGCAGGCCCTTATCACGTGACTGAGCATGCACTATTCACGTGGCTGATCATACACTGATCACGTGATGATCATGCACTGATCACTTGGATATCATTCACTGATCACGTGGCTGATCATACACTGTTCACGTGTCTGACCATGCACTGATCACGTGGCTGATCATACACTGCTCACGTAACTGATCATGCACTGATCACGTGGCTATCATGCACTGATCACGTGGATGAACATGCACTGTTCACGTGGGTGATCACACACCTGTCACGTGACATATCATGCACTGATCATGTGGCACTCATGCACTGATCACGTGGCTGATCATACTCTGCTCACGTAACTGATCATGCACACATCACGTGGCTATCATGCACTGCTCACGTGGTTCGTCATGGAATCATCACGAAGCTACCATATACTGGTCACGTGACTGATCATGCACAGATCACGTCAATGATCATGCACTGTTCAAGTGTCTGATCATGTACTGATCACGTGGCTGATCATGCACTGATCACGTGGCTATCATGCACTGATCACGTGGCTGATCATGCAATGATCACGTAGCTACCATGCACTGTCACGTGAGTGATCATGCACTGATCAGGTAATTGATCATGCACTGATCAGGTAATTGATCATGCACTGATCACGTGGCTGATCATGCACTGATCATGTGACTGATCATGCACTGATCACTTGGATATCATGCACTGCTCACGTGGCTGATCATGTAATGATCACGCAGCTACCATGTACTGGTCACATGACTGATCATGCACTGATCACATAATTGATCATGCACTGTTCACCTGGCTTATCATGCATTGATCATGTGACTGATCATGTGCTGATCATGTTTGGGGTCACACACTGATCATGTGCCTCTGGAGGCAATGAACATAGAGCTGAATAGGCAGGAATCAGTCAGCAGGCTATAATCATGGAACTCACCTCTGAGAAATCATGCTGCTCAGCTGGCAGTAATCAAGTAGATGAGCAGGCAGGAATTACGCAGCACAGGTGGCAATTGTCAAGGAGATGACAGGCAGGAATCGTGCAGCTCAGCTGGAAATTGTCAAGCAGATGAGCAGACAGTAATCACGCAGCTCAGCAGGCCCTGATCACCTGACTGAGCATGCACTGTTCACGTGGCTGATCACACACTGATCACGTGACTGATCATGCACTGATCATGTGACTGATCATGCACTGATCACGTAGCTATCATGCACTGATCACGTGGCTGATCATGCACTGATCACGGGACTGATCGTGCACTGATCACGGGCTATCGTGCACTGACTACATGACTCCACATGCACTGATCACCTGGATGATCATGCACTGATCACGTGACTGACCATGCACTGATCACGTGACTGATCATGCACTGATCACATGGCTGATCATGCACTGATCACGTGGCTATCATGCACTGCTGACGTGGCTGATCTGGCAATGAACACGTAGCTACCATATACTGGTCACGTGACTGATCATGCACTGATCACGTAATTGATCATGCACTGATCATGTGGCTGATCATGCACTGATCACGTGGCTGATCATGCACTGATCACGTGACTGATCATGCAGTGATCACGTGGCTATCATTCACTGCTCACGTGGCTGATCATGCAATGATAACGTAGCTACCATGTACAGGTCGCGTGAATGATCATACACCCATCAGGTAACTGATCATGCACTGATCACGTGGCTATCATGCACTGATCACGTGGCTGAGCATGCACTGATCACATGGCTGATCACACACCTGTCACGTGACATATCATGCACTGATCACGTGGCACTCATGCACTGATCACGTGGCTGATCAAACTCTGCTCACGTAACTGATCATGCACACATCGCGTGGCTATCATGCACTGCTCACGTGGCTCGTCATGGAATGATCACGCGGCTACCATATACTGATCACGTGACTGATCATGCACTGATCACGTGAATGATCATGCACTGTTCAAGTGACTGATCATGTACTGATCGCGTGGCTGATCATGCACTGATCACGTGGCTGTCATGCTCTGATTACGTGACTGATCATGCAAGGATCACGTAACAATCATGTACTGATCACGTGGCTGATCATGCACTGATCACGTGGCTGATCATGCGCTGATCACGTGGCTCATCATGCACTGATCACGTGGCTGATCACACATGTATCTCGTGACTGATCATGCACTGATCACGTGGCTATCATGCACTGATCACGTGGTTATCATGCACTGATCGCGTGGCTGATCATGCAATGATCACGTAGCTACCATGTACTGGTCATGTGACTGATCATGCACTGATCACGTAGGTGATCCTGCACTGATCACATGGCTCATCACGCACTGATCCGGTGTCTGATCACACACGTATCACGTGACTGATTATGTACAGATCACGTAAATAATCATGAAGTGATCACGTGGCTATCATGCACTGATCACGTGGATAACATGCACTGATCACGTGGCTGATCACATACGTATCACGTGACTGATCATGCACTGATCACGTGGCTATCATGCACTGATCACGTGGCTATCATGCACTGATCACGTGGCTGATCATGCAATGATCACGTGGCTACCATGCACTGGTCACGTGACTGATCATGCACTGATCAGGTAATTGATCATGCACTGATCACGTGACTGATCATGCACAGATCACGTGACTGATCATGCACAGATCACGTGACTGATCAGGCACTGATCAATTGGCTATCATGCACTGCTCTCGAGGCTGATCATGCAATGATCACGCAGCTACCATGTACTGGTCACATGACTGATCATACACTGATCACATAATTGATCATGCACAGATCACCTGGCTTATCATGCCTTGATTATGTGACTGATCATGTGCTGATCATGTTTGGTGTCACACACTGATCTTGTGCCTCTGGAGGTAATGCACATAGAGCTGAGTAGGCAGGAATCAGTCAGCAGGCTATAATCGTGGAACTCACCTCTGAGAAATCATGCTGCTCAGCTGGCATTAATCAAGTAGATGAGCAGGCAGGAATTACGCAGCACAGGTGGCAATTGTCAAGGAGATGACAGGCAGGAATCGTGCAGCTCAGCTGGAAATTGTCAAGCAGATGAGCAGACAGTAATCACGCAGCTCATCAGGCCCTGATCACATGACTGAGCATGCACTGTTCACGTGGCTGATCATACACCTATCACGTGACTGATCATGCACTGATCATGTGACTGATCATGCACTGATCACGTGTCTATCAAGCACTGATCACTTGGCTGGACATACATTGATCACGTGCCTGGTCATGCACTGATCACGTGGCTTATCATGCACTGATCACGTGACTGATCATGCACTGATCTCTTGTCTGATCATGCACTGATCACGTGGCTATCATGCACTGCTCACGTGGCTGATCATGCATGATCACCCAGCTACCATGTACTGGTCACATGACTGATCATGCACTGATCGCGTGACTGATCATGCAGTGATCACGTGGCTATCATGAACTACTCACGTGGCTGATCATGCAATGATCATGTAGCTACCATGTACAGGTCACGTGGCTGATCATGCACCCATCACGTGACTGATCATGCACTGATCACGTCTATATCATGCACTGATCACATGGCTGCCCATGCACTGATCACGTGGGTGATCATGCACTAATCATGTGACAGATCGTGCACAGATCACGTGGCTGATCATGCACTGATAGAGTGACTGAGCATGGACTGATCACATGACTATCATGTAGTGATCACGTGACTTAATGGCGCTGATCATGTGACTGATCATGCGCTGATCATGTTTGCTATCATACACTGATCATGTGCCTCTGGAGGCAATAAACAAAGAGCTGAGTAGGCACAAATCAAACAGTCAGCAGGCAATAATCATGGAACTCAGGTGTGAGGAATCATGCTGCTCAGCTGGCAATAATCAAGCATCTGAGCAGGCAGGAATTACGCAGCACAGCTGGCAATTGTCAAGCAGATGACAGGCAGGAATCATGCAGCTCAGCTGGCAATTTTCAAGCAGATGAACAGACAGTAATCACGCAGCTCAGCAGGCCCTTATCACGTGACTGAGCATGCACTATTCACGTGGCTGATCATACACTGATCACGTGATGATCATGCACTGATCACTTGGATATCATGCACTGATCACGTGGCTGATCATACACTGTTCACGTGTCTGACCAAGCACTGATCAAGTGGCTGATCATACACTGCTCAGGTAACTGATCATGCACTGATCACGTGGCTATCATGCACTGATCATGTGGCTGAACATGCACTGTTCACGTGGGTGATCACACACCTGTCACGTGACATATCATGCACTGATCACGTGGCACTCATGCACTGATCACGTGGCTGATCATACTCTGCTCACGTAACTGATCATGCACACATCACGTAGCTATCATGCACTGCTCACGTGGCTCGTCATGGAATGATCACGTAGCTACCATATACTGGTCACGTGACTGATCATGCACAGATCACGTCAATGATCATGCACTGTTCAAGTGACTGATCATGTGCTGATCACGTGACTGATCATGCACTGATCACGTGGCTATCATGCTCTGCTCACGTGGCTGATCATGCAAGGATCACCTAGCAAACATGTACTGGTCACGTGACTGATCATGCACTGATCACGTAATTGATCCTGCACTCATCACGTGGCTCATCATGCACTGATCACGTGGCTGATCATACATGTATCACGTGACTGATCATGCACTGATCACGTGGCTCTCATGCACTGATCACGTGGCTATCATGCACTGATCGCGTGGCTGTCATGCACTGATCACGTGGCTGATCATGCACTGATCACGTAGCTCCATGTACTGGTCATGTGACTGATCATGCACTGATCACGTAATTGATCATGCACTGATCACGTGGCTCATCATGCACTGATCCGTGGCTGATCACACACGTATCACGTGACTGATCATGCACTGATCACGTGACTGATCATGCACTGATCATGTGGCTATCATGCACTGATCGCGTGGCTGACATGCGCTGATCGCGTGGCTGATCACACACTTATCACGTGACTGATCATGCACTGATCACGTGGCTATCATGCACTGATCACGTGGCTATCATGCACTGATCGCGTGGCTGATCATGCACTGATCACGTAGCTACCATGCACTGGTCACGTGACTGATCATGCACTGATCAGGTAATTGATCATGCACTGATCCCGTGACTGATCATGCAGAGATCACGTGACTGATCATGCACTGATCACTTGGATATCATGCACTGATCACGTGGCTGATCATGCAATGATCACGTGGCTACCATGTACTGGTCACATGACTGATCATGCTCTGATCACATGACTGATCATGCACTGATCACGTGGCTTATCATGCACTGATCATGTGACTGATCATATGCTGATCATGTTTGGTGTCACACACTGATCATGTGCCTCTGGAGGCAATGAACATAGAGCTGAGTAGGCAGGAATCAGTCAGCAGGCTATAATCATGGAACTCACCTCTGAGAAATCATGCTGCTCAGCTGGCAATAATCAAGTAGATGAGCAGGCAGGAATTACGCAGCACAGGTGGCAATTGTCAAGGAGATGACAGGCAGCAATCGTGCAGCTCAGCTGGCAATTGTCAAGCAGATGAGCAGACAGTAATCATGCAGCTCAGCAGGCCCTGATCACGTGACTGATCATGCACTGTTCACGTGGCTGATCACACACTGATCACATGACTGGTCATGCACTGATCACGTGACAGATCATGCACTGATCACGTGTCTATCATGCACTGATCACGTGGCTGACCTGCACTGATCACGTGGCTGATCATGTACTGATCACGTGGCTGATCATGCACTGATCACGTGACTGATCATGCACTGATCACTTGTCTTATCATGCACTGATCACGTGGCTATCATGCACTGATCACGTGGCTGATCATGCGTGATCACGCAGCTACCATGCGCTGGTCACGTGACTGATCATGCACTGATCACGTGACTGATCATGCAGTGATCGCGTGGCTATCATGCACTACTCACGTGGCTGATCATGCAATGATCATGTAGCTACCATGTACAGGTCGCGTGAATGATCATACACCATCAGGTGACTGATCATGCACTGATCACGTCTATATCATGCACTGATCACATGACTGCTCATGCACTGATCACGTGGGTGATCATACACTAATCATGTGACAGATCGTGCACTGATCACGTGGCTGATCATGCACTGATCACGTGACTGAGCATGGACTGATCACATGACTATCATGCAGTGATCACGTGGCTTAATGGCGCTGATCATGTGACTGATCATGCGCTGAGCATGTTTGCTATCATACACTGATCATGTGCCTCTGGAGGCAATAAACAAAGAGCTGAGTAGGCACGAATCAAACAGTCAGCAGGCAATAATCATGGAACTCAGGTGTGAGGAATCATGCTTCTCAGCTGGCAATAATCAAGCAGCTGAGCAGGCAGGAATTACGCAGCACAGCTGGCAATTGTCAAGCAGATGACAGGCAGGAATCATGCAGCTCAGCTGGCAATTGTCAAGCAGATGAGCAGACAGTAATCACGCAGCTCAGCAGGCCCTTATCACGTGACTGAGCATGCACTATTCACGTGGCTGATCATACACTGATCGCGTGATGATCATGCACTGATCGCTTGGATATCATGCACTGATCGCGTGGCTGATCATGCACTGTTCACGTGTCTGATCATGTACTGATCACGTGGCTGATCATGCACTGCTCACGTAACTGATCATGCACTCATCACGTGGCTATCATGCACTGCTCACGTGGCTGTCATGGAATGATCGCGCAGCTACCATGCACTGGTCACGTGACTGATCATGCACTGATCACGTCAATGATCATGCAATGTTCAAGTGACTGATCATGCACTGATCACGTGACTGATCATGCACTGATCACGTGGCTATCATGCACTGCTCACGTGGCTGATCATGCAAGGATCACGTAGCCACCATGTACTGGTCACGTGTCTGATCATGCACTGATCACGTAATTGATCCTGCACTGATCACGTGGCTCATCATGCACTGATCACGTGGCTGATCACACATGATCTCGTGACTGATCATGCACTGATCACGTGGCTATCATGCACTGATCACGTAACTGTCATGCACTGATCACGTGGCTGATCATGCAATGATCACGTGGCTACCATGCACTGATCATGTGACTGATCATGAACTGATCACCTGGTCGATCAGCAATGATCGCGTGGCTCATCATGCACTGATCCGTGGCTGGTCACACACGTATCACGTAGCTGATCATGCACTGATCATGTGACTGATCATGCACTGATCACGTGACTATCATGCACTGATCACGTGGCTAACATGCACTGATCACGTGGCTGATCACACACGTAGCACGTGACTGATCATGCAATGATCACGTGGCTATCATGCACAGATCACGTGACTATCATGCACTGATCACGTGGCTGATCATGCACTGATCACGTAGCTACCATGCACTGATCACGTGACTGATCATGCACCGATCACGTAATTGATCATGCGCTGATCACGTGACTGATCATGCACTGATCACGTGGCTGATCATGCACTGATCACGTGGATATCATGCACTGATCACGTGGCTGATCATGCACTGATCACACAGCTACCATGTACTGGTCACATGACTGATCATGCACTGATCACATAATTGATCATGCACTGATCACCTGGCTTATCATGCCTTGATCATGTGACTGATCATGCGCTGATCATGTTTGGTGTCACACACTGATCATGTGCCTCTGGAGGCAATGAACATAGAGCTGAGCAGGCAGGAATCAGTCAGCAGGCTATAATCATGGAACTCAGCTCTGAGAAATCATGCTGCTCAGCTGGCAATAATCAAGTAGCTGAGCAGGCAGGAATTACGCAGCACAGGTGGCAATTGTCAAGCAGATGACAGGCAGGAATCGTGCAGCTCAGCTGGAAATTGTCAAGCAGATGAGCAGACAGTAATCACGCAGCTAATCAGGCCCTGATCACGTGACTGAGCATGCACTGTTCACGGGGCTGATCACACACCTATCACATGACTGATCATGCACTGATCATGTGACTGATCATGCACTGATCACGTATCTGATCATGCACTGATCACGTGGCTGATCATGCACTGATCACGTGGCTGATCATGCGCTGATCACGTGGCTGATCATGCACTGATCACCTGACTGATCATGCACTGACCTCTTGTCTGATCATGCACTGATCACGTGGCTATCATGCACTGCTCACGTGGCTGATCATGCGCTGATCACGTAGCTACCATGTACTGGTCGCGTGACTGATCATGCACTCATCGCGTGACTGATCATGCACTGATCACGTGGCTATCATGCACTGATCACGTGGCTGATCATGCACTGATCGCGTCTATATCATGCACTGATCACATGACTGCCCATGCACTGATCACGTGGATGATCATGCACTAATCATGTGACAGATCGTGCACTGATCACGAGGCTGATCATGCACTGATACCGTGACTGAGCATGGACTGATCACATGACTATCATGTAGTGATCACGTGACTTAATGGCGCTGATCATGTGACTGATCATGCGCTGAGCATGTTTGCTATCATGCACTGATCATGTGCCTCTGGAGGCAATAAACAAAGAGCTGAGTAGGCACGAATCAAACAGTCAGCAGGCAATAATCATGGAACTCAGGTGTGAGGAATCATGCTGCTCAGCTGGCAATAATCAAGCAGCTGAGCAGGCAGGAATTCGCAGCACAGCTGGCAATTGTCAAGCAGATGACAGGCAGGAATCATGCAGCTCAGCTGGCAATTGTCAAGCAGATGAGCAGACAGTAATCACGCAGCTCAACAGGCCCTTATCACGTGACTGAGCATGCACTATTCACGTGGCTGATCATGCACTGATCACGTGATGATCATGCACTGATCACTTGGATATCATGCACTGATCACGTGGATGATCATACACTGTTAACGTGTCTGACCATGCACTGATCACGTGGCTGATCATGCACTGCTCAGGTAACTGATCATGCACTGATCACGTGGCTATCATGCACTGATCACTTGGATGAACATGCACTGTTCACGTGGGTGATCACACACCTGTCACGTGACATATCATGCACTGATCATGTGGCACTCATGCACTGATCACGTGGCTGATCATACTCTGCTCACGTAACTCATCATGCACACATCACGTGGCTATCATGCACTGCTCACGTGGCTCGTCATGGAATGATCGCGTAGCTACCATATACTGGTCACGTGACTGATCATGCGCAGATCGCGTAAATGATCATGCACTGTTCAAGTGACTGATCATGTACTGATCACGTGACTGATCATGCACTGATCACGTGGCTATCATGCTCTGATCACGTGGCTGATCATGCACTGATCACCTAGCAACCATGTACTAGTCACGTGACTGATCATGCACTGATCACTTGATTGATCCTGCACTGATCACGTGGCTCATCATGCACTGATCACGTGGCTGATCACACATGTATCTCGTGACTGATCATGCACTGATCGCGTGGCTATCATGCACTGATCACGTAGCTGTCATGCACTGATCACGTGGCTGATCACGCAATGATCACGTAGCTACCATGTACTGGTCACCTGACTGATCATGAACTGATCACGTAATTGATCCTGCAATGATCACATGGCTCATCACGCACTGATCCGGTAGCTGATCACACACGTATCACTTGACTGATCATGTGCAGATCACGTAAATAATCATGCAGTGATCACGTGGCTATCCTGCACTGATCACGTGGATAACATGCACTGATCACGTGGCTGATCACACACGTATCGCGTGACTGATCATGCACTGATCGCGTGGCTATCATGCACTGATCGCGTGGCTATCATGCACTGATCACGTGGCTGATCATGCAATGATCACGTAGCTACCATGCACTGGTCACGTGACTGATCATGCACTGATCAGGTAATTGATCATGCACTGATCACGTGACTGATCATGCACTGAATCACGTGACTGATCATGCACTGATCACGTGGATAACATGCACTGATCACGTGGCTGATCAGGCAATGATCACTCAGCTACCATGTACTGGTCACATGGCTGATCATGCACTGATCACATAATTGATCATGCACTGATCACCTGGCTTATCATGCCTTGATTATGTGACTGATCATGTGCTGATCATGTTTGATGTCACACACTGATCATGTGCCTCTGGAGGCAATGAACATAGAGCTGAGGAGGCAGGAATCAGTCAGCAGGCTATAATCATGGAACTCACCTCTGAGAAATCATGCTGCTCGGCTGGCAATAATCAAGTAGATGAGCGGGCAGGAATTACGCAGCACAGGTGGCAATTGTCAAGGAGATGACAGGCAGGAATCGTGCAGCTCAGCTGGAAATTGTCAAGCAGATGAGCAGACAGTAATCACGCAGCTCAGCAGGCCCTGATCACGTGACTGAGCATGCACTGTTCACGTGGCTGATCACACACCTATCACATGACTGATCATGCACTGATCATGTGACTGATCATGCACTGATCACGTGTCTATCATGCACTGACCCCTTGGCTGACATACACTGATCACGTGCCTGGTCATGCACTGATCACGTGAATGATCATGCACTGATCACGTGACTGATCATGCACTGATCTCTTGTCTGATCATGCACTGATCACGTGGCTATCATGCACTGCTCACGTGGCTGATCATGCGCTGATCACGCAGCTACCATGTACTGGTCACCATGACTGATCATGCACTGATCACGTAACTGATCATGCAGTGATCACGTGACTATCATGCACTACTCACGTGGCTGATCATGCACTGATCACGTCTATATCATGCACTGATCACATGACTGCCCATGCACTGATCACGTGGGTGATCATACACTGATCATGTGACAGATCGTGCACTGATCACGTGGCTGATCATGCACTGATACCGTGACTGAGCATGGACTGATCACATGACTATCAGGTAGTGATCACGTGACTTAATGGCGCTGATCATGTGACTGATCATGCGCTGAGCATGTTTGCTATCATACACTGATCATGTGCCTCTGGAGGCAATAAACAAAGAGCAGAGTAGGCACGAATCAAACAGTCAGCAGGCAATAATCATGGAACTCAGGTGTGAGGAATCATGCTGCTCAGCTGGCAATAATCAAGCAGCTGAGCAGGCAGGAATTACGCAGCACAGCTGACAATTGTCAAGCAGATGACAGGCAGGAATCATGCAGCTCAGCTGGCAATTTTCAAGCAGATGAGCAGACAGTAATCACGCAGCTCAGCAGGCCCTTTTCACGTGACTGAGCATGCACTATTCACGTGGCTGATCATACACTGATCGCGTGATGATCATGCACTGATCACTTGGATATCATGCACTGATCACGTGGCTGATCATACACTGTAAACGTGTCTGACCATGCACTGATCACGTGGCTGATCACACACTGCTCAGGTAACTGATCATGCACTGATCACGTGGCTATCATGCACTGATCACGTGGATGAACATGCACTGTTCACGTGGGTGATCACACACCTGTCACGTGACATATCATGCACTGATCATGTGGCACTCATGCACTGATCACGTGGCTGATCATACTCTGCTCACGTAACTGATCATGCACACATCGCGTGGCTATCATGCACTGCTTACGTGGCTCGTCATGGAATGATCACGTAGCTACCATATACTGGTCACGTGACTGATCATGCACAGTTCACGTCAATGATCATGCACTGTTCAAGTGACTGATCATGTACAGATCACGTGACTGAGCATGCACTGATCGCGTGGCTATCATGCACTGATGACGTGACTGCGCATGCACTGATGGCGTGGCTGTTCGGGCACTGATCACGTGTTTATCAGGCAGTGATCAGTGACTGACAGGCGCTGATCAGGGGACTGTGCACGCACTAATCACGTGGCTGATCAGGAAATGAGCACCTGACCGCACATGCACTGATGGCGTGGCTGGTCGTTCACTGATCACGTGTTTATCTTACGGTGATCACGTGACTGAGAGGCGCTGATCACGTGACTGTGCCGTCAGTGATCACGTGGCTGAGCAGGCACTGATATCGTGACTGAGCATGCACTAATCATGTGCCGGGAGCCGGTGAGGCATTCCACTCTGGACAAAGGTCATGAGGAAGGAGGCTCGGCATACGCAAATGCGGGATCGAGCCTCAGGAGTCCACCCGGATATTCTCGAACATCTCCCCCCAAAAAAACCAGAGTCTGCTTACTGTATTGCTTTGTGCTCTCACCTCTGATTTCACTGGGGGCTGTCCCCCACCACCATCTCGCTCTCTCTGTCAAAGAGTTAACTTAGAGCTCCAATTCATAAAGTTCCTTGTCATTCTTCCCTTTAACTTCCAGCTGAGTCTCCATCTGGAGCGCGGAACCCACCATGCTTACTAATTATGCCTGGGCTGCTAAGACCCACTCGAGAAGGTGTCTGGGGTGAGGCACCTTTCGCTATTCGAGAGGGCGCCTGCGGCCTACGTAAGTGGTGCAAACTTCTTGTCTTGAAGTTTGATTGGTCTTCCGCGTAAACCAAGCTACTCAGTCTCTTTTCTCCACCGAATTTTCCTACTGAGCTCTCCTCATACTATTATTCTTGGCATCTCTGATTAGCATATAAATAGTCGCCTAGGCCATCTCTCCTTCGAATACCCTGGATCAGTTGGGGCTGGTCCCTGGCAGGTGGCGACTGAACAGGGACCTCAGGAGGCGATACTCAAAGAGCTGAGCAGACATGAACAACGCAATCAGCAGGCAATAAGCATGGAGCTCAGCAGTGACGAATCATGCTGCTCAACTGGCAATAATCAAGCATGTGACCAGGCAGGAATCACGCAGCTCAGCTGGCAATTGTCAAGCAGATGAGCCAACAGGAATCACGCAGCTCAGATGGCAATTGTCATGCAGATGAGCCGGCAGGAATCCCGCAGCTCAGCAGGCCCTGATCACGTAACTCTGCAGGCACTCATCACGTGGCTGATCAAGTACAGATAACGTGACTGAGCATGCACTGATCACGTGGCTATCATGCACTGATGACGTGGCTGATCAGGCACTGATCACATGGCTCATCATGCACTGATCACGTGTTTATCAGGCAATGATCAGTGACAGACAGGCACTGATCATGGGACTATGCACGCACTGATCACGTGGCTATCATGCACTGATCACGTGACTGCGCATGCACTGATGGCGTGGCTGATCGGGCACTGATCACGTGTTTACCAGGCAGTGATGAGTGACTGACAGGCGCGGATCAGGGGACTGTGCATGCACTGATCAGGTGGCTGATCAGGAACTGACCACCTGACTGCGCATGCAGTGATCACGTTGTTGGTCGTTCACTGATCACGTGTTTATCATGCGGTGATCACGTGACTGAGAGGCGCTGATCACGTGACTGTGCCGTCAGTGATCACGTGGCTGAGCGGGCACTGATATCGTGACTGAGCATGCACTGATCACATGACTATCATGTAGTGATCACGTTACTTAATGGCGCTGATCATGTGACTGATCATGCGCTGAGCATGTTTGCTATCATACACTGATCCTTTGCCTCTGGAGGCAATAAACAAAGAGTTGAGTAGGCATGAATCAAACAGTCAGCAGGCAATCATCATGGAACTCAGCTGTGAGGAATCATGCTGCTCAGCTGGCAATAATCAAGCAGCTGAGCAGGCAAGAATTACGCAGCACAGCTGGCAATTTTCAAGCAGATGACAGGCAGGAATCATGCAGCTCAGCTGGCAATATTCAAGCAGATGAGCAGACAGTAATCACGCAGCTCAGCAGGCCCTTATCCCGTGACTGAGCATGCACTATTCACGTGGCTGATCATACACTGATCACGTGATGATCATGCACTGATCACTTGGATATCATTCACTGATCACGTGGCTGATCATACACTGTTCACGTGTCTGACCATGCACTGATCACGTGGCTGATCATACACTGCTCAGGTAACTGATCATGCACTGATCACGTGTCTATCATGCACTGCTCTCGTGGCTGATCATGCAAGGATCACGTAGCAAACATGTACTGGTCACGTGACTGATCATGCACTGATCACGTAAGTGATCCTGCACTCATCACGTGGCTCATCATGCACTGATCACGTGGCTGATCACACATGATCACGTGACTGATCATGCACTGATCACGTGGCTCTCATTCACTGATCATGTGGCTATCATGCACTGATCACGTAGCTGTCATGCACTGATCACGTGGCTGATCACGCAATGATCACGTAGCTACCATGCACTGGTCACCTGACTGATCATGCACTGATCACCTGATTGATCAGCACTGATCACATGGCTCATCACGCACTGATCCGGTAGCTGATCACACACGTATCACTTGACTGATCATGTACAGATCACGTAAATAATCATGAAGTGATCACGTGGCTATCCTGCACTGATCGCGTGGATAACATGCACTGATCACGTGGCTGATCACACACTTATCACGTGACTGATCATGCACTGATCACGTGGATATCATGCACTGATCACGTGGCTATCATGCACTGATCACGTGGCTGATCATGCAATGATCACGTAGCTACCATGCACTGGTCACGCGACTGATCATGCACTGATCAGGTAATTGATCATGCACTGATCACGTGACTCATCAAGCAGAGATCACGTGACTGATCATGCACAGATCACGTGACTGATCATGCACTGATCACTTGGATATCATGCACTGCTCACGTGGCTGATCATGCAATGATCACGCAGCTACCATGTACTAGTCACATGACTGATCATGCACTGATCACATAATTGATCATGCACTGATCACCTGGCTTATCATGCCTTGATTATGTGACTGATCATGTGCTGATCATGTTTGATGTCACACACTGATCATGTGCCTCTGGAGGCAATGAACATAGAGCTGAGGAGGCAGGAATCAGTCAGCAGGCTATAATCATGGAACTCACCTCTGAGAAATCATGCTGCTCAGCGGGCAATAATCAAGTAGATGAGCAGGCAGGAATTACGCAGCACAGGTGGCAATTGTCAAGGAGATGACAGGCAGGAATCGTGCAGCTCAGCTGGAAATTGTCAAGCAGATGAGCAGACAGTAATCACGCAGCTCAGCAGGCCCTGATCACGTGACTGAGCATGCACTGTTCACGTGGCTGATCACACACTGATCACATGACTGATCATGCACTGATCATGTGACTGATCATGCACTGATCACGTGTCTATCATGCACTGACCACTTGGCTGGACATACATTGATCACGTGCCTGGTCATGCACTGATCACGTGAATGATCATGCACTGATCACGTGACTGATCATGCACTGATCTCTTGTCTGATCATGCACTGATCACGTGGCTATCATGCACTGCTCACGTGGCTGATCATGCGCTGATCACGCAGCTACCATGTACTGGTCACATGACTGATCATGCACTGATCACGTGACTGATCATGCAGTGATCACGTGGCTATCATGCACTACTCACGTGGCTGATCATGCACTGATCACGTCTATATCATGCACTGATCACATGACTGCCCATGCACTGATCACGTGGGTGATCATACACTAATCATGTGACAGATCGTGCAATGATCACGTGGCTGATCATGCACTGATACCGTGACTGAGCATGGACTGATCACATGACTATCAGGTAGTGATCACGTGACTTAATGGCGCTGATCATGTGACTGATCATGCGCTGAGCATGTTTGCTATCATACACTGATCATGTGCCTCTGGAGGCAATAAACAAAGAGCAGAGTAGGCACGAATCAAACAGTCAGCAGGCAATAATCATGGAACTCAGGTGTGAGGAATCATGCTGCTCAGCTGGCAATAATCAAGCAGCTGAGCAGGCAGGAATTACGCAGCACAGCTGACAATTGTCAAGCAGATGACAGGCAGGAATCATGCAGCTCAGCTGGCAATTTTCAAGCAGATGAGCAGACAGTAATCACGCAGCTCAACAGGCCCTTTTCACGTGACTGAGCATGCACTATTCACGTGGCTGATCATACACTGATCACGTGATGATCATGCACTGATCACTTGGATATCATGCACTGATCACGTGGCTGATCATACACTGTTAACGTGTCTGACCATGCACTGATCACGTGGCTGATCATACACTGCTCAGGTAACTGATCATGCACTGATCACGTGGCTATCATGCACTGATCACGTGGATGAACATGCACTGTTCACGTGGGTGATCACACACCTGTCACGTGACATATCATGCACTGATCATGTGGCACTCATGCACTGATCACGTGGCTGATCATACTCTGCTCACGTAACTGATCATGCACACATCACGTGGCTATCATGCACTGCTTACGTGGCTCGTCATGGAATGATCACGTAGCTACCATATACTGGTCACGTGACTGATCATGCACGAATCACGTCAATGATCATGCACTCTTCAAGTGACTGATCATGTACAGATCACGTGACTGAGCATGCACTGATCGCGTGGCTATCATGCACTGATGACGTGACTGCGCATGCACTGATGGCGTGGCTGTTCGGGCACTGATCACGTGTTTATCAGGCAGTGATCAGTGACTGACAGGCGCTGATCAGGGGACTGTGCACGCACTAATCACGTGGCTGATCAGGAAATGAGCACCTGACCGCACATGCACTGATGACGTGGCTGGTCGTTCACTGATCACGTGTTTATCATACGGTGATCACGTGACTGAGAGGCGCTGATCACGTGACTGTGCCGTCAGTGATCACGTGGCTGAGCAGGCACTGATATCGTGACTGAGCATGCACTAATCATGTGCCGGGAGCCGGTGAGGCATTCCACTCTGGACAAAGGTCATGAGGAAGGAGGCTCGGCATACGCAAATGCGGGATCGAGCCTCAGGAGTCCACCCGGATATTCTCGAACATCTCCCCCCAAAAAAACCAGAGTCTGCTTACTGTATTGCTTTGTGCTCTCACCTCTGATTTCACTGGGGGCTGTCCCCCACCACCATCTCGCTCTCTCTGTCAAAGAGTTAACTTAGAGCTCCAATTCATAAAGTTCCTTGTCATTCTTCCCTTTAACTTCCAGCTGAGTCTCCATCTGGAGCGCGGAACCCACCATGCTTACTAATTATGCCTGGGCTGCTAAGACCCACTCGAGAAGGTGTCTAGGGTGAGGCACCTTTCGCTATTCGAGAGGGCGCCTGCGGCTCACGTAAGTGGTGCAAACTTCTTGTCTTGAAGTTTGATTGGTCTTCCGCGTAAACCAAGCTACTCAGTCTCTTTTCTCCACCGAATTTTCCTACTGAGCTCTCCTCATACTATTATTCTTGACATCTCTGATTAGCATATAAATAGTCGCCTAGGCCATCTCTCCTTCGAATACCCTGGATCAGTTGGGGCTGGTCCCTGGCAGGTGGCGACTGAACAGGGACCTCAGGAGGCGATACTCAAAGAGCTGAGCAGACATGAACAACGCAATCAGCAGGCAATAAGCATGGAGCTCAGCAGTGACGAATCATGCTGCTCAACTGGCAATAATCAAGCATGTGACCAGGCAGGAATCACGCAGCTCAGCTGGCAATTGTCAAGCAGATGAGCCAACAGGAATCACGCAGCTCAGATGGCAATTGTCATGCAGATGAGCCGGCAGGAATCACGCAGCTCAGCAGGCCCTGATCACGTAACTCTGCAGGCACTCATCACGTGGCTGATCAAGTACAGATAACGTGACTGAGCATGCACTGATCACGTGGCTATCATGCACTGATCGCGTGGCTGATCAGGCACTGATCACATGGCTCATCATGCACTGATCACGTGTTTATCAGGCAATGATCAGTGACAGACAGGCACTGATCATGGGACTGTGCACACACTGATCACGTGGCTATCATGCACTGATCGCGTGACTGCGCATGCACTGATCACGTGGCTGATCGGGCACTGATCACGTGTTTACCAGGCAGTGATCAGTGACTGACAGGCGCGGATCAGGGGACTGTGCATGCACTGATCAGGTGGCTGATCAGGAACTGACCACCTGACTGCGCATGCAGTGATCACGTTGTTGGTCGTTCACTGATCACGTGTTTATCATGCGGTGATCACGTGACTGAGAGGCGCTGATCGCGTGACTGTGCCGTCAGTGATCACGTGGCTGAGCAGGCACTGATATAGTGACTGAGCATGCACTGATCACATGACTATCATGTAGTGATCACGTTACTTAATGGCGCTGATCATGTGACTGATCATGCGCTGAGCATGTTTGCTATCATACACTGATCATGTGCCTCTGGAGGCAATAAACAAAGAGTTGAGTAGGCACGAATCAAACAGTCAGCAGGCAATAATCATGGAACTCAGCTGTGAGGAGTCATGCTGCTCAGCTGGCAATAATCAAGCAGCTGAGCAGGCAAGAATTACGCAGCACAGCTGGCAATTTTCAAGCAGATGACAGGCAGGAATCATGCAGCTCAGCTGGCAATTTTCAAGCAGATGAGCAGACAGTAATCACGCAGCTCAGCAGGCCCTTATCACGTGACTGAGCATGCACTATTCACGTGGCTGATCATACACTGATCACGTGATGATCATGCACTGATCACTTGGATATCATTCACTGATCACGTGGCTGATCATACACTGTTCACGTGTCTGACCATGCACTGATCACGTGGCTGATCATACACTGCTCAGGTAACTGATCATGCACTGATCACGTGTCTATCATGCACTGCTTACGTGGCTGATCATGCAAGGATCACGTAGCAAACATGTACTGGTCACGTGACTGATCATGCACTGATCACGTAATTGATCCTGCACTCATCACGTGGCTCATCATGCACTGATCGCGTGGCTGATCACACATGTATCACGTGACTGATCATGCACTGATCACGTGGCTCTCATTCACTGATCATGTGGCTATCATGCACTGATCACGTAGCTATCATGCACTGATCACGTGGCTGATCATGCAATGATCACGTAGCTACCATGTACTGGTCACCTGACTGATCATGCACTGATCACCTGATTGATCCAGCACTGATCACGTGGCTCATCACGCACTGATCCGGTGGCTGATCACACGCGTATCACTTGACTGATCATGTACAGATCACGTAAATAATCATGAAGTGATCACGTGGCTATCCTGCACTGATCACGTGGATAACATGCACTGATCACGTGGCTGATCACACACGTATCACGTGACTGATCATGCACTGATCACGTGGATATCATGCACTGATCACGTGGCTATCATGCACTGATCACGTGGCTGATCATGCAATGATCGCGTAGCTACCATGCACTGGTCGCGTGACTGATCATGCACTGATCAGGTAATTGATCATGCACTGATCACGTGACTCATCAAGCACAGATCACGTGACTGATCATGCACTGATCACGTGACTGATCATGCACTGATCACTTGGATATCATGCACTGCTCACGTGGCTGATCATGCAATGATCACGCAGCTACCATGTACTGTCACATGACTGATCATGCACTGATCACATAATTGATCATGCACTGATCACCTGGCTTATCATGCCTTGATTATGTGACTGATCATGTGCTGATCATGTTTGGTGTCACACACTGATTATGTGCCTCTGGAGGCAATGAACATAGAGCTGAGGAGTCAGGAATCAGTCAGCAGGCTATAATCATGGAACTCACCTCTGAGAAATCATGCTGCTCAGCGGGCAATAATCAAGTAGATGAGCAGGCAGGAATTACGCAGCACAGGTGGCAATTGTCAAGGAGATGACAGGCAGGAATCGTGCAGCTCAGCTGGAAATTGTCAAGCAGATGAGCAGACAGTAATCACGCAGCTCAGCAGGCCCTGATCACGTGACTGAGCATGCACTGTTCACGTGGCTGATCACACACTTATCGCGTGACTGATCATGCACTGATCATGTGACTGATCATGCACTGATCACGTGTCTATCATGCACTGATCACGTAGCTGACATACACTGATCACGTGCCTGATCATGCACTGATCACGTGGCTGATCATGCACTGATCACGTGACTGATCATGCACTGATCTCTTGTCTGATTATGCACTGATCACGTGGCTATCATGCACTGATCACGTGGCTGATCATGCATGATCACGCAGCTACCATGTACTGATCACATGACTGATCATGCACTGATCACGTGACTGATCATGCAGTGATCACGTGGCTATCATGCACTGCTCACGTGGCTGATCATGCACTGATCACGTGGCTATCATGCACTGATCACGAGCCTGATCATGCACTGATCACGTCTATATCATGCACTGATCACGTGACTGATCATGCGCTGATCACGTGGCTGATCATGCACTGCTCACGTAACTGATCATGCACTGATCACGTGGCTATCATGCACTGATCACGTGGCTGAACATGCACTGATCACGTGGCTGATCATGCACCTGATCACGTGACATATCATGCCCTGATCACGTGGCACGCATGCACTGATCACGTGGCTGATCATACACTGATCACGTGACTGATCATGCACTGATCACGTTTCTATCATGCACTGCTCACGTGGCTGTCATGCAATGATCACGTAGCTACCATATACTGGTCACGTGACTGATCATGCACGGATCACGTCAATGATCATGCACTGATCACGTGACTGATCATGTACTGATCACGTGACTGATCATGCACTGATCACGTGTCTGATAATGCACTGATCACGTGATTGATCATGCACTGATCACTTGGCTGATCATGCACTGCTCACGTTGATGATCATGCACTGATCACGTGGCTATCATGCACTGATCACTTGGCTGATCATACACTGATCACATGACTGATCATGCACTGATCACGTGACTGATCATGTACTGATCACGTGACTGATCATGGACTGATCACGTGGCTATCATGCACTGATCACGTGGCTATCTTGCACTGATCACTTGGCTGATCATACACATCTCGGGACTGATCGTGCACTGATCACGGCGCTATCATGCACTGACTACATGATTCCACATGCACTGATCACCTGGATGATCATGCACTGATCACGTGACTGACCATGCACTGATCACGTGACTGATCATGCACTGATCACGTGGCTGATCATGCACTGATCACGTGGCTATCATGCACTGCTCACGTGGCTGATCTGGCAATGATCAGGTAGCTACCATATACTGGTCACGTGGCTGATCATGCAATGATCACGCAGCTACCATGCACTGGTCACATGACTGATCATGCTCTGATCACATGATTGATCATGCACTGATCACCTGGCTTATCATGCCTTGATCATGTGACTGATCATGTGCTGATCATGTTTGGTGTCACACACTGATCATGTGCCTCTGGAGGCAATGAACATATAGCTGAGTAGGCAGGAATCAGTCAGCAGGCTATAATCATGGAACTCAGCTCTGAGAAATCATGCTGCTCAGCTGGCAATAATCAAGTAGATGAGCAGGCAGGAATTACGCAGCACAGGTGGCAATTGTCAAGGAGATGACAGGCAGGAATCGTGCAGCTCAGCTGGCAATTGTCAAGCAGATGAGCAGACAGTAATCATGCAGCTCAGCAGGCCCTGATCACGTGACTGAGCATGCACTGTTCACGTGGCTGATCACACACTGATCACGTGACTGATCATGCACTGATCATGTGACTGATCATGCACTATCACGTGTCTATCATGCACTGATCACTTGGCTGGACATGCACTGATCACGTGCCTGATCATGCACTGATCACGTGGCTGATCATGCACTGATCACGTGACTGATCATGCACTGATCTCTTGTCTGATCATGCACTGATCACGTGGCTATCATGCACTTCTCACGCGGCTGATCATGCATGATCACGCAGCTACCATGTACTGGTCACATGACTGATCATGCACTGATCACGTGACTGATCATGCAGTGATCACGTGGCTATCATGCACTACTCACGTGGCTGATCATGCAATGATCATGTAGCTACCATGTACAGGTCACGTGAATGATCATACACCCATCAGGTGACTGATCATGCACTGATCACGTCTATATCATGCACTGATCACATGACTGCCCATGCACTGATCACGTGGGTGATCATACACTAATCATGTGACAGATCATGCACTGATCACGTGGCTGATCATGCACTGATACCGTGACTGAGCATGGACTGATCACATGACTATCATGTAGTGATCACGTGACTTAATGGCGCTGATCATGTGACTGATCATGCGCTGAGCATGTTTGCTATCATACACTCATCATGTGCCTCTGGAGGCAATAAACAAAGAGCTGAGTAGGCACGAATCAAACAGTCAGCAGGCAATAATCATGGAACTCAGGTGTGAGGAATCATGCTGCTCAGCTGGCAATAATCAAGCAGCTGAGCAGGCAGGAATTACGCAGCACAGCTGGCAATTGTCAAGCAGATGACAGGCAGGAATCATGCAGCTCAGCTGGCAATTTTCAAGCAGATGAGCAGACAGTAATCACGCAGCTCAGCAGGCCCTCATCACGTGACTGAGCATGCACTATTCACGTGGCTGATCATACACTGATCACGTGATGATCATGCACTGATCACTTGGATATCATGCACTGATCACGTGGCTGATCATACACTGTTAATGTGTCTGACCATGCACTGATCACGTGGCTGATCATACTCTGCTCACGTAACTGATCATGCACTGATCACGTGGCTATCATGCACTGCTCACGTGGCTGCTCATGGAATGATCACGTAGCTACCATATACTGGTCACGTGACTGATCATGCACAGATCACGTCAATGATCATGCACTGATCACGTGACTGATCATGCACTGATCACGTGACTGATCATGCACTGATCACGTGGCTATCATGCTCTGCTCACGTGGCTGATCATGCAAGGATCACGTAGCAACCATGTACTGGTCACGTGACTGATCATGCACTGATCACGTAATTGATCATGCACTCATCACGTGGCTCATCATGCACTGATCACGTGGCTGATCACACATGATCACGTGACTGATCATGCTCTGATCACGTGGCTATCATGCACTGATCACGTGGCTATCATGCACTGATCACGTAGCTGTCATGCACTGATCACGTGGCTGATCATGCAATGATCACGTAGCTACCATGTACTGGTCATGTGACTGATCATGAACTGATCACGTAATTGATCATGCACTGATCACGTGGCTCATCATGCACTGATCCGTGGCTGATCACACACGTATCACGTGACTGATCATGCACTGATCACGTGAATGATCATGCACTGATCACGTGGCTATCATGCACTGATCACGTGGATATCATGCACTGATCACGTGGCTGATCACACACGTATCACGTGACTGATCATGCACTGATCACGTGGCTATCATGCACTGATCACGTGGCTATCATGCACTGATCACGTGGCTGATCATGCAATGATCACGTAGCTACCATGCACTGGTCACGTGACTGATAATGCACTGATCACGTAATTGATCATGCACTGATCACGTGACTGATCATGCACTGATCACGTGACTGATCATGCACTGATCACGTGGCTATCATGCACTGATCACGTGGCTGATCATGCAATGATCACGCAGCTACCATGTACTGGTCACATGACTGATCAAGCACTGATCACATAATTGATCATGCACTGATCACGTGGCTTATCATGCCTTGATCATGTGACTGATCATGTGCTGATCATGTTTGGTGTCACACACTGATCATGTGCCTCTGGAGGCAATGAACATAGAGCTGAGTAGGCAGGAATCAGTCAGCAGGCTATAATCATGGAACTCACCTCTGAGAAATCATGCTGCTCAGCTGGCAATAATCAAGTAGATGAGCAGGCAGGAATTACGCAGCACAGGTGGCAATTGTCAAGGAGATGACAGGCAGGAATCGTGCAGCTCAGCTGGAAATTGTCAAGCAGATGAGCAGACAGTAATCACGCAGCTCATCAGGCCCTGATCACGTGACTGAGCATGCACTGATCACGTGGCTGATCACACACTGATCACGTGACTAATCATGCACTGATCACGTGACTGATCATGCACTGATCACGTGACTGATCATGCACTGATCACGTGACTGATCATGCACTGATCACGTGGCTATCATGCACTGCTCACGTGGCTGATCATGCACTGATCACGTAGCTACCATGTACTGGTCACGTGACTGATCATGCACTGATCACGTGACTGATCATGCACTGATCACGTGGCTATCATGCACTGATCACGTGGCTGATCATGCACTGATCACGTCTATATCATGCACTGATCACATGACTGCCCATGCACTGATCACGTGGATGATCATACACTAATCATGTGACAGATCATGCACTGATCACGTGGCTGATCATGCACTGATACTGTGACTGAGCATGGACTGATCACATGACTATCATGTAGTGATGACGTGACTTAATGGCGCTGATCATGTGACTGATCATGCGCTGATCATGTTTGCTATCATACACTGATCATGTGCCTCTGGAGGCAATAAACAAAGAGCTGAGTAGGCACGAATCAAACAGTCAGCAGGCAATAATCATGGAACTCAGGTGTGAGGAATCATGCTGCTCAGCTGGCAATAATCAAGCAGCTGAGCAGGCAGGAATTACGCAGCACAGCTGGCAATTGTCAAGCAGATGACAGGCAGGAATCATGCAGCTCAGCTGGCAATTGTTAAGCAGATGAGCAGACAGTAATCACGCAGCTCAGCAGGCCCTGATCACGTGACTGAGCATGCACTGTTCACGTGGCTTATCATACACTGATCACGTGATGATCATGCACTGATCACTTGGATATCATGCACTGATCACGTGGCTGATCATACACTGTTAACGTGTCTGACCATGCACTGATCACGTGGCTGATCATACACTGCTCACGTAACTGATCATGCACTGATCACGTGGCTATCATGCACTGATCACGTGGCTGAACATGCACTGTTCACGTGGCTGATCACACACCTGTCACGTGACATATCATGCACTGATCACGTGGCACTCATGCACTGATCACGTGGCTGATCATACTCTGCTCACGTAACTCATGCACACATCACGTGGCTATCATGCACTGCTCACATGGCTCGTCATGGAATGATCACGTAGCTACCATATACTGGTCACGTGACTGATCATGCACAGATCACGTAATTGATCATGCACTGTTCACGTGACTGATCATGTACTGATCACGTGACTGATCATGCACTGATCACGTGGCTATCATGCTCTGCTCACGTGGCTGATCATGCAATGATCACGTAGCAACCATGTACTGGTCACGTGACTGATCATGCACTGATCACGTAATTGATCATGCACTGATCACGTGGCTCATCATGCACTGATCACGTGGCTGATCACACATGATCACGTGACTGATCATGCACTGATCACGTGGCTCTCATGCACTGATCACGTGGCTATCATGCACTGATCACGTGGCTGTCATGCACTGATCACGTGGCTGATCATGCAATGATCACGTAGCTACCATGCACTGATCACGTGACTGATCATGCACTGATCACGTAATTGATCATGCACTGATCACGTGGCTGATCATGCACTGATCCGGTGGCTGATCACACAAGTATCACGTGACTGATCATGCACTGATCACGTGACTGATCATGCACTGATCACGTGGCTATCATGCACTGATCACGTGGATATCATGCACTGATCACGTGGCTGATCACACACGATCACGTGACTGATCATGCACTGATCACGTGGCTATCATGCACTGATCACGTGGCTATCATGCACTGATCACGTGGCTGATCATGCAATGATCACGTAGCTACCATGCACTGGTCACGTGACTGATCATGCACTGATCAGGTAACTGATCATGCACTGATCACGTGACTGATCATGCACTGATCACGTGACTGATCATGCACTGATCACGTGGATATCATGCACTGATCACGTGGCTGATCATGCAATGATCACGCAGCTACCATGTACTGGTCACATGACTGATCATGCACTGATCACATAATTGATCATGCACTGATCACGTGGCTTATCATGCCTTGATCATGTGACTGATCATGTGCTGATCATGTTTGGTGTCACACACTGATCATGTGCCTCTGGAGGCAATGAACAAAGAGCTGAGTAGGCAGGAATCAGTCAGCAGGCAATAATCATGGAACTCAGCTGTGAGGAATCATGCTGCTCAGCTGGCAATAATCAAGCAGCTGAGCAGGCAGGAATTACGCAGCACAGCTGACAATTGTCAAGCAGATGACAGGCAGGAATCGTGCAGCTCAGCTGGCAATTGTCAAGCAGATGAGCAGACAGTAATCACGCAGCTCAGCAGGCCCTGATCACGTGACTGAGCATGCACTGTTCACGTGGCTGATCATACACTGATCACGTGACTGATCATGCACTGATCACTTGGATATCATGCACTGATCACGTGGCTGATCATACACTGATCACGTGACTGATCATGCACTGATCACGTGGCTATCATGCACTGCTCACGTGGCTGATCATGCACTGATCACGTGGCTATCATGCACTGATCACGTGACTGATCATGCACTGATCACGTGGCTGATCATGCACTGATCACGTGACTGATCATGCACTGATCACGTGACTGATCATGCACTGATCACGTGGCTATCATGCACTGCTCACGTGGCTGATCATGCAACGATCACGTAGCAACCATGCACTGGTCACGTGACTGATCATGCACTGATCACGTAATTGATCATGCACTGATCACGTGACTGATCATGCACTGATCACGTGGCTGATCACACAAGTATCACGTGACTGATCATGCACTGATCACGTGGCTATCATGCACTGATCACGTGGCTGATCATGCACTGATCACGTAGCTACCATGTACTGGTCACGTGACTGATCATGCACTGATCACGTAATTGATCATGCACTGATCACGTGGCTGATCATGCACTGATCACGTGGCTATCATGCACTGATCACGTGGCTGATCATGCACTGATCACGCAGCTATCATGCACTGGTCACGTGACTGATCATGCACTGATCACGTGGCTGATCATGCACTGATCACGTGACTGATCATGCACTGATCACGTGACTGATCATGCACTGATCACGTGGCTATCATGCACTGATCACGTGGCTGATCATGCACTGATCACGTGGCTGATCATGCACTGTCACGTGACTGATCATGCACTGATCACGTGGCACGCATGCACTGATCACGTGGCTGATCATGCACTGATCACGTAACTGATCATGCACTGATCACGTGGCTATCATGCACTGATCACGTGGCTGATCATGCATGATCACGTAGCTACCATATACTGATCACGTGACTGATCATGCACTGATCACGTCAATGATCATGCACTGATCACGTGACTGATCATGCACTGATCACGTGACTGATCATGCACTGATCACGTGATGATCATGCACTGATCACGTGACTGATCATGCACTGATCACGTGGCTGATCATGCACTGATCACGTGCTGATCATGCACTGATCACGTGGCTATCATGCACTGATCACGTGGCTGATCATGCACTGATCACGTGACTGATCATGCACTGATCACGTGACTGATCATGCACTGATCACGTGGCTGATCATGCACTGATCACGTGGCTATCATGCACTGATCACGTGGCTATCATGCACTGATCACGTGGCTGATCATGCACTGATCACGTAGCTATCATGCACTGATCACGTGACTGATCATGCACTGATCACGTGACTGATCATGCACTGATCACGTGACTGATCATGCACTGATCACGTGGCTATCATGCACTGATCACGTGGCTGATCATGCACTGATCACGCAGCTACCATGTACTGATCACGTGACTGATCATGCACTGATCACATAATTGATCATGCACTGATCACGTGGCTTATCATGCACTGATCATGTGACTGATCATGTGCTGATCATGTTTGGTATCATACACTGATCATGTGCCTCTGGAGGCAATGAACATAGAGCTGAGTAGGCAGGAATCAGTCAGCAGGCTATAATCATGGAACTCAGCTCTGAGAATCATGCTGCTCAGCTGGCAGTAATCAAGTAGATGAGCAGGCAGGAATTACGCAGCACAGGTGGCAATTGTCAAGCAGATGACAGGCAGGAATCGTGCAGCTCAGCTGGCAATTGTCAAGCAGATGAGCAGACAGTAATCACGCAGCTCAGCAGGCCCTGATCACGTGACTGAGCATGCACTGTTCACGTGGCTGATCACACACTGATCACGTGAATGATCATGCACTGATCACGTGACTGATCATGCACTGATCACGTGGCTATCATGCACTGATCACGTGGCTGATCATGCACTGATCACGGGACTGATCATGCACTGATCACAGGCTATCATGCACTGACTACATGACTGATCATGCACTGATCACGTGGCTGATCATGCACTGATCACGTGACTGATCATGCACTGATCACGTGACTGATCATGCACTGATCACGTGGCTGATCATGCACTGATCACGTGACTGATCATGCACTGATCACGTGACTGATCATGCACTGATCACGTGGCTATCATGCACTGATCACGTGGCTGATCATGCACTGATCACGCCCCTACCATGTACTGGTCACGTGACTGATCATGCACTGATCACGTGACTGATCATGCACTGATCACGTGGCTATCATGCACTGATCACGTGGCTGATCATGCACTGATCACGTGACTGATCATGCACTGATCACGTGACTGATCATGCACTGATCACGTGACTGATCATGCACTGATCACGTGGCTATCATGCACTGATCACGTGGCTGATCATGCACTGATCACGTAGCTATCATGCACTGATCACGTGGCTGATCATGCACTGATCACGTGGCTGATCATGCACTGATCACGTGACTGATCATGCACTGATCACGTGACTATCATGCACTGATCACGTGACTTCATGCACTGATCACGTGACTGATCATGCACTGATCACGTGGCTATCATGCACTGATCACGTGGCTGATCATGCAATGATCACGTAGCTATCATGTACTGGTCACGTGACTGATCATGCACTGATCACGTGACTGATCATGCACTGATCACGTGATTGATCATGCACTGATCACGTGGCTGATCATGCACTGATCACGTGGCTGATCATGCACTGATCACGTGACTGATCATGCACTGATCACGTGACTGATCATGCACTGATCACGTGGCTATCATGCACTGATCACGTGGCTGATCATGCACTGATCACGTGCCTGATCATGCACTGATCACGTGACTGATCATGCACTGATCACGTGACTGATCATGCACTGATCACGTGGCTATCATGCACTGATCACGTGGCTGATCATGCACTGATCACGTAGCTATCATGTACTGGTCACGTGACTGATCATGCACTGATCACGTGACTGATCATGCACTGATCACGTGGCTGATCATGCACTGATCACGTGCCTGATCATGCACTGATCACGTGACTGATCATGCACTGATCACGTGGCTATCATGCACTGATCACGTGTATGATCATGCACTGATCACGTGGCTGATCATGCACTGATCACGTGACTGATCATGCACTGATCACGTGACTATCATGCACTGATCACGTGACTTCATGCACTGATCACGTGACTGATCATGCACTGATCATGTTGCTATCATGCACTGATCACGTGGCTGATCATGCACTGATCACGTGACTGATCATGCACTGATCACGTGACTGATCATGCACTGATCACGTGGCTATCATGCACTGATCACGTGGCTGATCATGCACTGATCACGTAGCTACCATGTACTGGTCACGTGACTGATCATGCACTGATCACGTGACTGATCATGCACTGATCACGTGGCTATCATGCACTGATCACGTGGCTGATCATGCACTGATCACGTGGCTGATCATGCACTGATCACGTGACTGATCATGCACTGATCACGTGACTGATCATGCACTGATCACGTGACTGATCATGCACTGATCACGTGGCTATCATGCACTGATCACGAGACTGATCATGCACTGATCACGTCTATATCATGCACTGATCACATGACTGCCCATGCACTGATCACGTGGATGATCATACACTACTCATGTGACAGATCATGCACTGATCACGTGGCTGATCATGCACTGATACCGTGACTGAGCATGGACTGATCACATGACTATCATGTAGTGATCACGTGACTTAATGGCGCTGATCATGTGACTGATCATGCGCTGATCATGTTTGCTATCATACACTGATCATGTGCCTCTGGAGGCAATAAACAAAGAGCTGAGTAGGCACGAATCAAACAGTCAGCAGGCAATAATCATGGAACTCAGCTGTGAGGAATCATGCTGCTCAGCTGGCAATAATCAAGCAGCTGAGCAGGCAGGAATTACGCAGCACAGCTGACAATTGTCAAGCAGATGACAGGCAGGAATCGTGCAGCTCAGCTGGCAATTGTCAAGCAGATGAGCAGACAGTAATCACGCAGCTCAGCAGGCCCTGATCACGTGACTGAGCATGCACTGTTCACGTGGCTGATCATACACTGATCACGTGATTGATCATGCACTGATCACTTGGATATCATGCACTGATCACGTGGCTGATCATACACTGTTCACGTGTCTGACCATGCACTGATCACGTGGCTGATCATACACTGCTCACGTAACTGATCATGCACTGATCACGTGGCTATCATGCACTGATCACGTGGCTGAACATGCACTGTTCACGTGGCTGATCACACACCTGTCACGTGACATATCATGCACTGATCACGTGGCACTCATGCACTGATCACGTGGCTGATCATACTCTGCTCACGTAACTCATCATGCACACATCACGTGGCTATCATGCACTGCTCACGTGGCTCGTCATGGAATGATCACGTAGCTACCATATACTGGTCACGTGACTGATCATGCACAGATCACGTAAATGATCATGCACTGTTCACGTGACTGATCATGTACTGATCACGTGACTGATCATGCACTGATCACGTGGCTATCATGCACTGATCACGTGACTGATCATGCACTGATCACGTGGCTATCATGCACTGATCACGTGGCTGATCATGCACTGATCACGTGACTGATCATGCACTGATCACGTGACTGATCATGCACTGATCACGTGACTGATCATGCACTGATCACGTGGCTATCATGCACTGATCACGTGGATATCATGCACTGATCACGTGGCTGATCACACACGAATCACGTGGCTGATCATGCACTGATCACGTGGCTATCATGCACTGATCACGTGGCTATCATGCACTGATCACGTGGCTGATCATGCACTGATCACGTAGCTACCATGCACTGATCACGTGACTGATCATGCACTGATCACGTAATTGATCATGCACTGATCACGTGACTGATCATGCACTGATCACGTGACTGATCATGCACTGATCACGTGACTGATCATGCACTGATCACGTGGCTATCATGCACTGATCACGTGGCTGATCATGCACTGATCACGCAGCTACCATGCACTGATCACGTGACTGATCATGCACTGATCACGTAATTGATCATGCACTGATCACGTGGCTGATCATGCACTGATCACGTGACTGATCATGCACTGATCACGTGACTGATCATGCACTGATCACGTGGCTATCATGCACTGATCACGTGGCTGGACATGCACTGATCACGTGCCTGATCATGCACTGATCACGTGGCTGATCATGCACTGATCACGTGACTGATCATGCACTGATCACGTGACTGATCATGCACTGATCACGTGGCTATCATGCACTGCTCACGTGGCTGATCATGCAATGATCACGCAGCTACCATGTACTGGTCACGTGACTGATCATGCACTGATCACGTGACTGATCATGCACTGATCACGTGGCTATCATGCACTGATCACGAGACTGATCATGCACTGATCACGTCTATATCATGCACTGATCACATGACTGCCCATGCACTGATCACGTGGCTGATCATACACTAATCATGTGACAGATCATGCACTGATCACGTGGCTGATCATGCACTGATACCGTGACTGAGCATGGACTGATCACATGACTATCATGTAGTGATCACGTGACTTAATGGCGCTGATCATGTGACTGATCATGCGCTGATCATGTTTGCTATCATACACTGATCATGTGCCTCTGGAGGCAATAAACAAAGAGCTGAGTAGGCACGAATCAAACAGTCAGCAGGCAATAATCATGGAACTCAGCTGTGAGGAATCATGCTGCTCAGCTGGCAATAATCAAGCAGCTGAGCAGGCAGGAATTACGCAGCACAGCTGGCAATTGTCAAGCAGATGACAGGCAGGAATCGTGCAGCTCAGCTGGCAATTGTCAAGCAGATGAGCAGACAGTAATCACGCAGCTCAGCAGGCCCTGATCACGTGACTGAGCATGCACTGTTCACGTGGCTGATCATACACTGATCACGTGATTGATCATGCACTGATCACTTGGATATCATGCACTGATCACGTGGCTGATCATACACTGTTCACGTGTCTGACCATGCACTGATCACGTGGCTGATCATACACTGCTCACGTAACTGATCATGCACTGATCACGTGGCTATCATGCACTGATCACGTGGCTGAACATGCACTGTTCACGTGGCTGATCACACACTGTCACGTGACATATCATGCACTGATCACGTGGCACTCATGCACTGATCACGTGGCTGATCATACACTGCTCACGTAACTGATCATGCACACATCACGTGGCTATCATGCACTGCTCACGTGGCTCGTCATGGAATGATCACGTAGCTACCATATACTGGTCACGTGACTGATCATGCACTGATCACGTAAATGATCATGCACTGATCACGTGACTGATCATGTACTGATCACGTGACTGATCATGCACTGATCACGTGGCTGATCATGCACTGATCACGTGGCTGATCACACACTGTCACGTGACATATCATGCACTGATCACGTGGCATCATGCACTGATCACGTGGCTGATCATGCACTGATCACGTGACTGATCATGCACTGATCACGTGGCTATCATGCACTGATCACGTGGCTGTCATGCAATGATCACGTAGCTACCATGCACTGATCACGTGACTGATCATGCACTGATCACGTGGCTGATCATGCACTGATCACGTGGCTGATCATGCACTGATCACGTGACTGATCATGCACTGATCACGTGGCTGATCATGCACTGATCACGTGGCTGATCACACACTGTCACGTGACATATCATGCACTGATCACGTGGCATCATGCACTGATCACGTGGCTGATCATGCACTGATCACGTGACTGATCATGCACTGATCACGTGGCTATCATGCACTGATCACGTGGCTGATCATGCAATGATCACGTAGCTACCATGCACTGATCACGTGACTGATCATGCACTGATCACGTAAATGATCATGCACTGATCACGTGACTGATCATGCACTGATCACGTGACTGATCATGCACTGATCACGTGGCTGATCATGCACTGATCACGTGGCTGATCATGCACTGATCACGTGGCTGATCACACATGATCACGTGACTGATCATGCACTGATCACGTGGCTATCATGCACTGATCACGTGGCTGATCATGCACTGATCACGTGGCTGATCACACACTGATCACGTGACTGATCATGCACTGATCACGTGGCTATCATGCACTGATCACGTGGCTGATCATGCACTGATCACGTGGCTGATCATGCACTGATCACGTAGCTATCATGCACTGATCACGTGACTGATCATGCACTGATCACGTGACTGATCATGCACTGATCACGTGGCTGATCATGCACTGATCACGTGACTGATCATGCACTGATCACGTGGCTATCATGCACTGATCACGTGACTGATCATGCACTGATCACGTGGCTATCATGCACTGATCACGTGGCTGATCATGCACTGATCACGTGCCTGATCATGCACTACTCACGTGGCTGATCATGCAATGATCATGTAGCTACCATGTACAGGTCACGTGAATGATCATACACCCATCAGGTGACTGATCATGCACTGATCACGTGGCTATCATGCACTGATCACGAGACTGATCATGCACTGATCACGTCTATATCATGCACTGATCACATGACTGCCCATGCACTGATCACGTGGATGATCATACACTAATCATGTGACAGATCATGCACTGATCACGTGGCTGATCATGCACTGATACCGTGACTGAGCATGGACTGATCACATGACTATCATGTAGTGATCACGTGACTTAATGGCGCTGATCATGTGACTGATCATGCGCTGATCATGTTTGCTATCATACACTGATCATGTGCCTCTGGAGGCAATAAACAAAGAGCTGAGTAGGCACGAATCAAACAGTCAGCAGGCAATAATCATGGAACTCAGCTGTGAGGAATCATGCTGCTCAGCTGGCAATAATCAAGCAGCTAGCAGGCAGGAATTACGCAGCACAGCTGGCAATTGTCAAGCAGATGACAGGCAGGAATCGTGCAGCTCAGCTGGCAATTGTCAAGCAGATGAGCAGACAGTAATCACGCAGCTCAGCAGGCCCTGATCACGTGACTGAGCATGCACTGTTCACGTGGCTGATCATACACTGATCACGTGATTGATCATGCACTGATCACTTGGATATCATGCACTGATCACGTGGCTGATCATACACTGTTCACGTGTCTGACCATGCACTGATCACGTGGCTGATCATACACTGCTCACGTAACTGATCATGCACTGATCACGTGGCTATCATGCACTGATCACGTGGCTGAACATGCACTGTTCACGTGGCTGATCACACACTGTCACGTGACATATCATGCACTGATCACGTGGCACTCATGCACTGATCACGTGGCTGATCATACTCTGCTCACGTAACTCATCATGCACACATCACGTGGCTATCATGCACTGCTCACGTGGCTCGTCATGGAATGATCACGTAGCTACCATATACTGGTCACGTGACTGATCATGCACAGATCACGTAAATGATCATGCACTGTTCACGTGACTGATCATGTACTGATCACGTGACTGATCATGCACTGATCACGTGGCTGATCATGCACTGATCACGTGGCTGATCATGCACTGATCACGTGGCTGATCATGCACTGATCACGTGGCTGATCATGCACTGATCACGTGACTGATCATGCACTGATCACGTGACTGATCATGCACTGATCACGTGGCTATCATGCACTGATCACGTGGCTGATCATGCACTGATCACGTGACTGATCATGCACTGATCACGTGACTGATCATGCACTGATCACGTGACTGATCATGCACTGATCACGTGGCTATCATGCACTGATCACGTGGCTATCATGCACTGATCACGTGGCTGATCACACACGTATCACGTGACTGATCATGCACTGATCACGTGGCTATCATGCACTGATCACGTGGCTATCATGCACTGATCACGTGGCTGATCATGCAATGATCACGTAGCTACCATGCACTGGTCACGTGACTGATCATGCACTGATCAGTGACTGATCATGCACTGATCACGTGACTGATCATGCACTGATCACGTGACTGATCATGCACTGATCACGTGACTGATCATGCACTGATCACGTGGCTATCATGCACTGATCACGTGGCTGATCATGCACTGATCACGCAGCTACCATGTACTGGTCACATGACTGATCATGCACTGATCACATAATTGATCATGCACTGATCACGTGGCTTATCATGCATTGATCATGTGACTGATCATGTGCTGATCATGTTTGGTGTCACACACTGATCATGTGCCTCTGGAGGCAATGAACATAGAGCTGAGTAGGCAGGAATCAGTCAGCAGGCTATAATCATGGAACTCAGCTCTGAGAAATCATGCTGCTCAGCTGGCAATAATCAAGTAGATGAGCAGGCAGGAATTACGCAGCACAGCTGGCAATTGTCAAGCAGATGACAGGCAGGAATCGTGCAGCTCAGCTGGCAATTGTCAAGCAGATGAGCAGACAGTAATCACGCAGCTCAGCAGGCCCTGATCACGTGACTGAGCATGCACTGTTCACGTGGCTGATCACACACTGATCACGTGACTGATCATGCACTGATCATGTGACTGATCATGCACTGATCACGTAGCTATCATGTACTGATCACGTGGCTGATCATACACTGATCACGGGACTGATCATGCACTGATCATGGCGCTATCATGCATTGACTACATGACTCCACATGCACTGATCACGTGGATGATCATGCACTGATCACGTGACTGATCATGCACTGATCACGTGACTGATCATGCACTGATCACGTGGCTGATCATGCACTGATCACGTGGCTATCATGCACTGATCACGTGGCTGATCATGGCAATGATCACGTAGCTACCATGTACTGGTCACGTGACTGATCATGCACTGATCACGTAATTGATCATGCACTGATCACGTGGCTGATCATGCACTGATCACGTGGCTGATCATACACTGATCACGTGACTGATCATGCACTGATCACGTGACTGATCATGCACTGATCACGTGGCTATCATGCACTGATCACGTGGCTGACATACACTGATCACGTGCCTGATCATGCACTGATCACGTGGCTGATCATGCACTGATCACGTGACTGATCATGCACTGATCACGTGGCTATCATGCACTGCTCACGTGGCTGATCATGCGATGATCACGCAGCTACCATGTACTGGTCACATGACTGATCATGCACTGATCACGTGACTGATCATGCAGTGATCACGTGGCTATCATGCACTACTCACGTGGCTGATCATGCAATGATCATGTAGCGACCATGTACAGGTCACGTGAATGATCATACACCCATCAGGTGACTGATCATGCACTGATCACGTGGCTATCATGCACTGATCACGAGACTGATCATGCACTGATCACGTCTATATCATGCACTGATCACATGACTGCCCATGCACTGATCACGTGGATGATCATACACTAATCATGTGACAGATCATGCACTGATCACGTGGCTGATCATGCACTGATACCGTGACTGAGCATGGACTGATCACATGACTATCATGTAGTGATCACGTGACTTAATGGCGCTGATAATGTGACTAATCACGCGCTGATCATGTTTGCTATCATACACTGATCATGTGCCTCTGGAGGCAATAAACAAAGAGCTGAGTAGGCACGAATCATACAGTCAGCAGGCAATAATCATGGAACTCAGCTGTGAGGAATCATGCTGCTCAGCTGGCAATAATCAAGCAGCTAGCAGGCAGGAATTACGCAGCACAGCTGGCAATTGTCAAGCAGATGACAGGCAGGAATCGTGCAGCTCAGCTGTCAATTGTCAAGCAGATGAGCAGACAGTAATCACGCAGCTCAGCAGGCCCTGATCACGTGACTGAGCATGCACTGTTCACGTGGCTGATCATACACTGATCACTTGATTGATCATGCACTGATCACTTGGATATCATGCACTGATCACGTGGCTGATCATACACTGTTCACGTGTCTGACCATGCACTGATCACGTGGCTGATCACACACTGTCACGTGACATATCATGCACTGATCACGTGGCACTCATGCACTGATCACGTGGCTGATCATACACTGCTCACGTAACTGATCATGCACACATCACGTGGCTATCATGCACTGATCACGTGGCTCGTCATGGAATGATCACGAGCTACCATATACTGGTCACGTGACTGATCATGCACTGATCACGTAAATGATCATGCACTGTTCACGTGACTGATCATGCACTGATCACGTGACTGATCATGCACTGATCACGTGGCTATCATGCACTGATCACGTGGCTGATCATGCACTGATCACGTAATTGATCATGCACTGATCACGTGGCTGATCATGCACTGATCACGTGGCTGATCACACTGATCACGTGACTGATCATGCACTGATCACGTGACTGATCATGCACTGATCACGTGGCTATCATGCACTGATCACGTGGCTGATCACACACGTATCACGTGACTGATCATGCACTGATCACGTGACTATCATGCACTGATCACGTGGCTATCATGCACTGATATCATGCACTGATCACGTGGCTGATCACACACGATCACGTGACTGATCATGCACTGATCACGTGGCTATCATGCACTGATCACGTGGCTGATCATGCAATGATCACGTAGCTACCATGCACTGATCACGTGACTGATCATGCACTGATCACGTGGCTGATCATGCACTGATCACGTGACTGATCATGCACTGATCACGTGGCTGATCATGCACTGATCACGCAGCTATCATGCACTGATCACGTGACTGATCATGCACTGATCACGTGGCTGATCATGCACTGATCACGTGACTGATCATGCACTGATCACATGGCTTATCATGCACTGATCATGTGACTGATCATGTGCTGATCATGTTTGGTGTCATACACTGATCATGTGCCTCTGGAGGCAATGAACAAAGAGCTGAGTAGGCAGGAAGCAGTAGGCAATAATCATGGAACTCAGCTGTGAGAAATCATGCTGCTCAGCTGGCAATAATCAAGCAGATGAGCAGGCAGGAATTATGCAGCACAGCTGGCAATTGTCAAGCAGATGACAGGCAGGAATCGTGCAGCTCAGCTGGCAATTGTCAAGCAGATGAGCAGACAGTAATCACGCAGCTCAGCAGGCCCTGATCACGTGACTGAGCATGCACTGTTCACGTGGCTGATCACACACTGATCACGTGAATGATCATGCACTGATCACGTGGCTATCATGCACTGATCACGTGACTGATCATGCACTGATCACGTAATTGCATGCACTGATCACGTGGCTATCATGCACTGATCACGTGGCTGATCATGCACTGATCACGTGACTGATCATGCACTGATCACGTGGCTATCATGCACTGATCACGTGGCTGATCATGCACTGATCACGGGACTGATCATGCACTGATCACGGGCTATCATGCACTGACTACATGACTGATCATGCACTGATCACGTGCTGATCATGCACTGATCACGTGACTGATCATGCACTGATCACGTGACTGATCATGCACTGATCACGTGGCTATCATGCACTGATCACGTGGCTGATCATGCACTGATCACGTGACTGATCATGCACTGATCACGTGGCTGATCATGCACTGATCACGTGGCTGATCATGCACTGATCACGTAGCTACCATGCACTGGTCACGTGACTGATCATGCACTGATCACGTAAATGATCATGCACTGATCACGTGACTGATCATGCACTGATCACGTGACTGATCATGCACTGATCACGTGGCTATCATGCACTGATTACGTGGCTGATCATGCAATGATCACGTAGCAACCATGTACTGGTCACCTGACTGATCATGCACTGATCACATAATTAATCCTGCACTGATCACGTGACTGATCATGCACTGATCACGTGGCTGATCACACATGTATCACGTGACTGATCATGCACTGATCACGTGGTTATCATACACTGATCACGTGGCTATCATTCACTGATCACGTGGATAACATGCACGGATCACGTGGCTGATCACACACTGATCACGTGACTGATCATGCACTGATCACGTGGCTATCATGCACTGATCACCTGGCTGATCATGCAATGATCACGTAGCTACCATGTACTGGTCACGTGACTGATCTTGCACTGATCACGTAATTGATCAGGCACTGATCACGTGGCTGATCAAGCACTGATCACTTTCCTATCATGCACTGTTAACGTGGCTGATCATGAAATGATCACGCAGCTACCATGCACTGGTCACGTGACTGATCATGCACTGATCACGTGACTGATCATGCACTGATCACGTGGCTATCATGCACTGATCACATGGCTGGTCATACACTGATCACGTGCCTGGTCATGCACAGATTACATGACTGATCATGCACTCATCACGTCACTGATCATGCACTGATCACGTGGCTATCATGCACTGATCACGTGGCTCATCACGCACTGATCCGGTGGCTGATCACACACGTATCACGTGACTGATCATGTACAGATCACTTGACTAATCATGAAGTGATCACGTGGATATCATGCACTGATCACGTGGCTGATCACACACTGATCACGTGACTGATCATGCACTGATCACGTGACTATCATGGACTGCTCACGTGGCTATCATGCACTGATATCATGCACTGGTCACCTGGCTGATCACACACGTATCACGTGACTGATCATGCACTGATCACGTGGCTATCATGCACAGATCACGTGGCTGATCATGCAATGATCACGTAGCTACCATGTACTGGTCACGTGACTGATCATGCACTGATCACCAGGCTGATCATGCACTGATCACGTGACTGATCATGCACTGATCACGTGGCTGATAATGAAATGATCACGCAGCTACCATGTACTGGTCACATGACTGATCATGCACTGATCACGAGGCTGATCATGCACTGATCATGTAATTGATCATGCGCTGATCACGTGGCTTATCATGCATTGATTATGTTATTCATCATGTGCTGATCATGTTTGGTGTCATACACTGATCATGTGCCTCTGGAGGCAATGAACAAAGAGCTGAGTAGGCAGGAAGCAGTAGGCAATAATCATGGAACTCAGCTGTGAGAAATCATGCTGCTCAGCTCTCAATAATCAAGTAGATGAGCAGGCAGGAATTATGCAGCACAGGTGGCAATTGTCAAGGAGATGACAGGCAGGAATCGTACAGCTCAGCTGGCAATTGTCAAGCAGATGAGCAGACAGTAATCACGAAGCTCAGCAGGCCCTGATCACGTGACTGAGCATGCACTGTTCACGTCGCTGATCACACACCTATCACGTGAATGATCATGCACTGATCACATGGCTCTCATGCACAGATCACGTGACTGATCATGCACTGATCACGTAATTGTATGCACTGCTCACGTGGCTATCATGCACTGGTGACGTGGCTGATCATGCACTGATCATGTGACTGATCATGCACTGATCACGTGGCTATCTTGCACTGGTCACGTGGCTGATCATACATTCATCACGGGACTGATCGTGCACTGATTGCGGCGCTATCATGCATTGACTACATGACTCCACATGCACTGATCACGTGCTGATCATGCACTGATCACGTGACTGACCATGCACTGATCACGTGACTGATCATGCACTGATCAACTGGCTATCATGCACTGATCACTTGGCTGGTCATACACTGATCATGTGCCTGGTCATGCACTGATCATGTGGCTGATCATGCACTGCTCACGTGGCTGGTCATGCAATGATCACGTAGCTACCATATACTGGTCACGTGACTGATCATGCACAGATCACGTAAATGAACATGCACTGTTCACGTGACTGATCATGCACTGATCACGTGACTGATCATGCACTGACCACGTGGCTATCATGCTCTGCTTACGTGGGTGATCATGCAATGATCACGTAGCAACCATGTACTGGTCACCTGACTGATCATGCACTGATCACATAATTAATCCTGCACTGATCACGTGACTGATCATGCACTGATCACGTGGCTGATCACACATGATCACGTGACTGATCATGCACTGATCTCGTGGTTATCATACACTGATCACGTGGCTATCATTCACTGATCACGTGGATATCATGCACGGATCACGTGGCTGATCACACACGGATCACGTGACTGATCATGCACTGATCACGTGGCTATCATGCACTGACCACCTGGCTGATCATGCACTGATCACGTAGCTACCATGTACTGGTCACGTCACTGATCTTGCACTGATCACGTAACTGATCAGGCACTGATCACGTGGCTGATCAAGCACTGATCACTTTCCTATCATGCACTGTTAACGTGGCTGATCATGAAATGATCACGCAGCTACCATGTACTGGTCACGTGACTGATCATGCACTGATCACGTGACTTATCATGCACTGATCACGTGGCTATCATGCACTGATCACATGGCTGGTCATACACTGATCACGTGCCTGATCATGCACAGATTACATGACTGATCATGCACTCATCACGTGACTGATCATGCACTGATCACGTGGCTATCATGCACTGATCACGTGGCTGATCATACACTGCTCACGTAACTCATCATGCACACATCACATGGCTATCATGCACTGCTCACGTGGCTGTCATGGAATTATCAGGTAGCTACCATATACTGGTCACGTGACTGATCATGCACAGATCACGTAAATGATCACACACTGTTCACGTGACTGATCATGTACTGACCACGTGACTGATCAGGCACTGATCACGTGGCTGATCATGCACTGATCACGTAATTGATCATGCACTTATCATTTGGCTGATCATGCACTGATCACGTGGCTGATCATGCACTGATCACGTGACTGATCATGCACTGATCACGTGACTGATCATGCACTGATCACGTGGCTATCATGCACTGAACCCTTGGCTGGTCATACAATGATCACATGACTGATCATACACTGTTCACGTGACTTATCATGTACTGATCACGTGACTGATCATGCACTGATCACGTAATTGATCATGCACTGATCACGTGGCTGATCATGCAATGATCATGTGACTGATCATGCACTGATCACGTGGCTGATCATCCACTGATCAGTTGGCTATCATGCACTTATTACTTGGCTGATCATACACTGATCACGTGACTGATCATGCACTGATCATCTGGCTATCGTGCACTCATTACCTGGCTATCATGCACTGATCACGTGGCTGATCATGCACTGATCACGTGACTGATCATGCACTGATGACGTCTATATCATGCACTGATCACATGACTGCCCATGCACTGATCACCCGGATTATCATACACTGATCATGCGACAGATCACGCACTGATCACGTGGCTATCATGCACTGCTCACGCGGCTGTTCATGCAATTATCACGTAGCTACCATGTACTGGTCACGTGACTGATCATGCACTGATCACGTAATTCATCATGCACTGATCAGGTGACTTATCATGCACTGTTAACGTGAGTGATCATGCACTGATCACGTGACTGATCATGCACTGATCTCGTGGCTATCATGCAAGGCTCATGTGGCTGATCATGCACTGATCACCTATCTACCATATACTGGTCACGTGACTGATCATGCACTGATCACGTAACTGATCATGCACTGATCATGTGGCTGATCATGCACTGATCACGTGACTGATCATGCACTGATCACGTGGCTGATCTTCCACTGATCACGTGACTGATCATGCACTGATCAGGTGACTGATCATGCACTAATCACGTGGCTATCATGCACTGATCACGTGGCTGATCATACAATGATCACGTGCCTGGTCATGCACAGATTACATGACTGATCATGCACTGAACACGTGACTGATCATGCACTGATCACGTGGCTATCATGCACTACTCACGTGGCTGATCATGCAATGTTCATGTAGCTACCATGTACCGGTCAGGTGACTGATCATACACCCATCAGGTGACGGATCATGCACTGATCACATGGCTGATCATGCACTGATCACCTGCCTGGTCATGCACTGATCACGTGACAAATCATGAACTGATCACATAGCTATCATGAACTGATCACCTGGCTGATCATGCACTGATCACGTGGCTGATCATGAACTGATACCGTGACTGAGCATGGACTGATCACATGACTATCATGTAGTGATCACGTGACTTAATGGCTCTGATCATGTGACTGATCATGCGCTGCCCATGTTTGCTATCATACACTGATCATGTGACTCTGGAGGCAATAAACAAAGAGCTGAGTAGGCACGAATCAAAGAGTCAGCAGGCAATAATCATGGAACTCAGGTGTGAGGAATCATGCTGCTCAGCTGGCAATAATCAAGCAGCTGAGCAGGCAGGAATTAGGCAGCACAGCTGGCAATTGTCAAGCAGATGACAGGCAGGAATCATGCAGCTCAGATGGCAATTGTCAAGCAGATGAGCAGACAGTAATCACGCAGCTCAGCAGGCCCTGATCACGTGACTGAGCATGCACTGTTCACGTGGCTGATCATACACTGATCACGTGATGATCATGCACTGACCACTTGGATATCATGCACTGATCACGTGGCTGATCATACACTGTTCACGTGTCTGACCATGCACTGATCATGTGGCTGATCATACACTGCTCACGTAACTGATCATGCACTGATCACGTGGCTATCATGCACTGATCACGTGGCTGAACATGCACTGTTCACGTGGCTGATCACACACCTGTCACGTGAATGATCATTCACTGATCACGTGATTGCGCATGCACTGATCACGTGGCTGTCATGCACTGCTCACGTGGCTATCATGCACTGATGACGTGGCTGATCATGCACTGATCATGTGACTGATCATGCACTGATCACGTAGCTACCTTGCACTGATCACTTGGCTGATCATACACTCATCACGTGACTGATCAAGCACTGATTTCGGTGCTATCATGCATTGACTACATGAGTCCACATGCACTGATCACGTGGATGATCAAGCACTGATCACGTGACTGACCATGCACTGATCACGTGACTGATTATGCACTGATCACGTGGCTGATCATGCACTGATCACGAGGCTATCATGCACTACTCACGTGGCTGATCATGCAATGATCACGTAGCTACCATGTACTGATCACGTGACTGATCATGCACTGATCATGTAATTGATCATGCACTGGTCATGTGGCTGATCATACACTGCTCACGTAACTGATCATGCACTGATCACGTGGCTATCATGCACTGATCACGTGGCTGAACATGCACTGTTCACGTGCCTGGTCATGCACTGATCACGTGGCTGATCATGCACTGATCACATGGCTATCATGCACTGCTCACGTGGCTGATCATACGATATTCACGAAGCTACCATGTACTGGTCACATGACTGATCATGCACTGATCACGTGACTCATCATTCAGTGATCACTTGGCTATCGTGCCCTACTCACGTGGCTGATCATGCAATGATCATGTAGCTACCATGTACAGGTCACGTGAATGATCTTACACCCATCAGGTGACTGATCATGCACTGATCACGTGGCTATCATGCATTGACTACATGACTGATCATGCACTGATCACGTCTATATCATGCACTGATCACATGACTGACCATGCACTGATCACTTGGATGATCATACACTAATCATGTGACAGATCATGCACTGATCACGTGGCTGATCATGCACTGATACCGTGACTGAGCATGGACTGATCACATGCCTATCATGTAGTGATCACGTGACTTAATGGCGCTGATCATGTGACTGATCACGCACTGATCATGTTTGCTATCATACACTGATCATGTGCCTCTGGAGACAATAAACAAAGAGCTGAGTATGCACGAATCATACAGTCAGCAGGCAATAATCATGGAACTCAGCTGTGAGGAATCATGCTGCTCAGCTGGCAATAATCAAGCAGCTAGCAGGCAGGAATTACACAGCACAGCTGGCAGTTGTCAAGCAGATAACAGGCAGGAATCGTGCAGCTCAGCTGTCAATTGTCAAGCAGATGAGCAGACAGTAATCACGCAGCTCAGCAGGCCCAGATCACGTGACTGAGCATGCACTGTTCACGTGGCTGAACATAAACTTATAACGTGACTGATCATGCACTGTTCACTTGGATATCATGCACTGATCACGTGGCTGATCATACACTGTTCACGTATCTGACCATGCACTGATCACGTGGCTGATCATACACTGCTCACGTAACTGATCATGCACTGATCACGTGGCTATCATGCACTGAATACGTGGCTGAACATGCACTGTTCACGTGGCTGATCACACACCTGTCACGTGACATATCATGCACTGATCACGTGGCACTCATGCACTGATCACGTGGCTGATCATACTCTGCTCACGTAACTCATCATGCACACATCACGTTTCTATCATGCACTGCTCACGTGGCTCGTCACGGAATGATCACGTAGCTACCATATACTGGTCACGTGACTGATCATGCACAGATCACGTAAATGATCATGCACTGTTCACGTGACTGATCATGTACTGATCACGTGACTGATCATGCACTGATCACGTGGCTGATCATACACTGATCACGTGACTGATCATGCACTGATCACGTGACTGATAATGCACTGATCACGTGGCTGATCATGCACTGATCACTTGGCTGGTCATACACTGATCACATGACTGATCATGCACTGTTCACGTGACTGATCATGCACAGATCATGTGAATAATCATGAAGTGATCACGTGGCTATCCTGCACTGATCACGTGGATATCATGCAGTGATCACCTGGCTGATCACCCACGTATCACGTGACTGATCATGCACTGATCACGTGGCTATCATGCCCTGATCACGTGGCTATCATGCACTGATCACGTGGCTGATCATGCAATGATCACGTAGCTACCATGCACTGGTCACGTGACTGATCATGCACTGATCACGTAATTGATCATGCACTGATCATGTGACTGATCATGCACAGATCACGTGACTGATCATGCACAGATCACGTGACTGATCATGTACTCATCACGTGGCTATCATGCACTGCTCACGTGGCTGATCATGCAATGATCACGCAGCTACCATGTACTGGTCACATGACTGATCATGCACTGATCACATAATTGATCATGCACTGATCACCTGGCTTATCATGCATTGATCATGTGACTGATCATGTGCTGATCATGTTTGGTGTCACACACTGATCATGTGCCTCTGGAGGCAATGAACATAGAGCTGAGTAGGCAGGAATCAGTCAGCAGGCTATAATCATGGAACTCAACTCTGAGAAATCATGCTGCTCAGCTGGCAATAATCAAATAGATGACAGGCAGGAATCGTGCAGCTCAGCTGGAAATTGTCAAGCAGATGAGCAGACAGTAATCACGCAGCTAAGCAGGCCCTGATCACGTGACTGAGCATGCACTGTTCACATGGCTGATCACACACCTATCACGTGACTGATCATGCACTGATCACGTGACTGATCATGCACTAATCACGTAGCTATCTTGTACTGATCACTTGGCTGATCATACACTCATCACAGGACTGATCGTGCACTGATCATGGCACCATTATGCATTGACTACATGACTCCACATGCACTGATCACGTGGATGATCATGCACTGATCACGTGACTGACCATGCACTGATCACGTGACTGATAATGCACTGATCACGTGGCTGATCATGCACAGATCATGTGGCTACAATGCACTGCTCACGTTGCTGATCTGGCAATGATCACGTAGCAACCATGTACTGGTTACGTGACTAATCATGCACTGATCACGTGGCTATCATGCACTGATCACGTGGCTGGACATACACTGATCACGTGCCTGGTCATGCACTGATCACGTGACTGATCATGCACTGATCACGTGGCTATCATGCACTGCTCACGTGGCTGATCATGCGATATTCACGCAGCTACCATGTACTGGTCACATGACTGATCATGCACTGATCACGTGACTGATCATGCAGTGATCACGTGGCTATCGTGCACTTCTCACGTGGCTGATCATGCAATGATCATGTAGCTACCATGTACAGGTCACGTGAATGATCATACACCCATCAGGTGATTGATCATGCACTGATCACGTGGCTATCATGCACTGATCACGAGACTGATCATGCACTGATCACGTGTATATCATGCACTGATCACATGACTGCCCATGCACTGATCACGTGGATGATCATACACTAATCATGTGACAGATCATGCACTGATCACGTGGCTGATCATGCACTGATACCGTGACTGAGCATGGACTGATCACATGCCTATCATGTAGTGATCACGTGACTTAATGGCGCTGATCATGTGACTGATCATGCGCTGATCATGTTTGCTATCATACACTAATCATGTGCCTCTGGAGGCAATAAACAAAGAGCTGAGTAGGCACGAATCATACAGTCAGCAGGCAATAATCATGGAACTCAGCTGTGAGGAATCATGCTGCTCAGCTGGCAATAATCAAGCAGCTAGCAGGCAGGAATTACAAAGCACAGCTGGCAATTGTCAAGCAGATGACAGGCAGGAATCGTGCAGCTCAGCTGTCAATTGTCAAGCAGATGAGCAGACAGTAATCACGCAGCTCAGCAGGCCCTGATCACGTGACTGAGCATGCACTGTTCACGTGGCTGATCATACACTGATCACGTGATTGATCATGCACTGATCACTTGGATATCATGCACTGATCACGTGGCTGATCATACACTGTTCACGTATCTGACCATGCACTGATCACGTGGTTGATCATACACTGCTCATGTAACTGATCATGCACTGATCACGTGGCTGATCATACACTGATCATGTGAAATATCATGCACTGATCACGTGACTGATCATACACTGTTCACGTATCTGACCATGCACTGATCACGTGGCTGATCACACACTGTCACGTGACATATCATGCACTGCTCACGTGGCACTCATGCACTGATCACGTGGCTGATCATACTCTGCTCACGTAACTCATCATGCACACATCACGTGGCTATCATGCACTCCTCACGTGGTTCGTCATGGAATGATCACGAAGCTACCACATACTGGTCACGTGACTGATCATGCAAAGATCACGTAAATGATCATGCACTGTTAACGTGACTGATCATGCAGTGATCACGTGACTGATAATGCACTGATCACGTGGCTATCATGCACTGATCACGTGGCTGATCATGCAACGATCACGTAATTGATCCTGCACTGATCACGTGGCTCATCACGCACTGATCCGGTGGCTGATCACACACGTATCACGTGACTGATCATGTACAGATCTCGTGACTAATCATGAAGTGATCACGTGGATATCATGCACTGATCACGTGGCTGATCACACACGTATCACGTGACTGATCATGCAGTGATCACGTGACTATCATGCACTGCTCACGTGGCTATCATGCACTGATATCATGCACTGATCACGTGGCTGATCACACACGTATCACGTGACTGATCATGCACTGATCACGTGGCTCTCATGCACAGATCACGTGGCTGATCATGCAATGATCACGTAGCTACCATGTACTGGTCACGTGACTGATCATGCACTGATCACCAGGCTGATCATGCACTGATCACGTGACTGATCATGCACTGATCACGTGGCTGCTCATGCAATGATCACGCAGCTACCATGTACTGGTCACATGACTGATCATGCACTGATCACGTGGCTGATCATGCACTGATTACGTAATTGATCATGCGCTGATCACATGGCTTATCATGCATTGATTATGTGATTCATCATGTGCTGATCATGTTTGGTGTCAGACACTGATCATGTGCCTCTGGAGGCAATGAACAAAGAGCTGAGTAGGCAGGAAGCAGTAGGCAATAATCATGGAACTCAGCTATGAGAAATCATGCTTCTCAGCTGGCAATAATCAAGTAGATGAGCAGGCAGGAATTATGCAGCACAGGTGGCAATTGTCAAGGAGATGACAGGCAGGAATCGTGCAGCTCAGCTGGCAATTGTCAAGCAGATGAGCAGACAGTAATCACGAAGCTCAGCAGGCCCTGATCACGTGACTGAGCATGCACTGTTCACGTCGCTGATCACACACCTATCACGTGAATGATCATGCACTGATCACATGGCTCTCATGCACAGATCACGTGATTGCGCATGCACTGGTCACGTAATTGTATGCACTGCTAACGTGGCTATCATGCACTGATGATGTGGCTGATCATGCACTGATCATGTGACTGATCATGCACTGATCACGTAACTATCTTGCACTGGTCACTTGGCTGATCATACATTCATCACGGGACTGATCGTGCACTGATTGCGGCTCTATCATGCATTGACTACATGACTCCACATGCACTGATCACGTGCATGATCATGCACTGATCACGTGACTGACCATGCAATGATCACGTGACTGATCATGCACTGATCAACTGGCTATCATGTACTGATCATTTGGCTGGTCATACACTGATCATGTGCCTGGTCATGCACTGATCATGTGGCTGATCATGCACTGCTCACGTGGCTGGTCATGCAATGATCACGTAGCTACCATATACTGGTCATGAGACTGATCATGCACAGATCACGTAAATGATCATGCACTGTTCCCATGACTGATCATGTACTGATCACGTGACTGATCATGCACTGACCACGTGGCTATCATGCTCTGCTTACGTGGGTGATCATGCAATGATCACGTAGCAACCATGTACTGGTCACCTGACTGATAATGCACTGATCATGTAATTGATCCAGCACTGATCACGTGGCTCATCATGCACTGATCACGTGACTGTTCACGCACTGATCACTTGACTGATCATGCACTGATCATGTGGCTATAATGCCCTGTGTACGTGGCTGATAAAACACATTTCACGTGCCTGGTCATGCACAGATCACGTGACTAATCATGAACTTATCACGTGGCTATAATGCACTGATCATGTGGCTGATCATACACTGTTCAAGTTCCTGGTCATGCACAGATCACGTGATTAATGATGAACTGATCACGGGGCTATAATTCACTGATCACGTGGATATCATGCACTGATTACGAGCCTGTCATGCACAGATCACGTGACTAATCATGAACTGATCACGTAGGTATCATGCACTGATCACGTGGCTGATCATACACTGTTCACGTGTATGATCATGCACTGATCACGTGGCTGATCATGCACTGATCACGTGTCTATCATGCAGTGCTCACGTGGCTGATCCTGCAATGATCACGTAGCTTACATGCACTGGTCACGTGACTGATCATGCAATGGTAACGTATTGATCATGCACTGATCACGTGACTGATCATGTACTGATCACGTGATTGATCATGCACTGATCACATTTCTATCATGCACTGCTTATGTGGCTGATCATACAATGTTCACATAGCTACCATGTACTGGTCACATGACTGATCATGCACTGATCACGTAATTAATCATGCACTGATCAAGTGGGTGATCATACACTGCTCCCGTGACTGATCATGCACTCTTCACGAGACTCATCATGCACTGATCACGTGGCTATCAAGCACTGATCACGTGGCTGATCATACACTGATCACGTGACTGATCATGCACTGTTAAAGAGAGTGATCATGCATTGTTCACGTGGATATCATGCACTGATCACGTGTTTGATCATACACTGTTCACGTGGCTGACCATGCACTGCTCACGTGGCTGATCATACACTGTTCACGTAACTGATCATGCACTGATCAGGTGGATATCATGCACTGATCACGTGGCTGAACATGCACTGTTCACGTGGCTTACCACACACCTGTCACGTGACTGATCATGCACTGATCACGTGGCACTCATGCACTGATCACGTGGCTGATCATACTCTGCTCACGTAACTGATCATGCACACATCAGGTGGCTATCATGCACTTCTCACCTGGCTGGTCATGCAATGTTCACAAAGCTACCATATACTGGTCACGTGACTCATCATGCACAGATCACGTCAATGATCATGCACTGTTCACGTGACTGATCATATACGGATCACGTGAGTGATCATGCACTGATCACGTGGCTATCATGCACTGCTCACGTGGCTGATCATGCAATGATCATGTAGCAACCATGTACTGGTCACGTGACTGATCATGCACTGATCACATAATTAATCCTGCACTGATCACATGACTCATCATGCACTGATCACGTGGCTGATCATATACGGATCACGTGAGTGATCATGCACTGATCACGTGGCTATCATGCACTGCTCACGTGGCTGATCATGCAATGATCAAGTAGCTACTATGCACTGGTCACGTGACTGATCATGCACTGATCAGGTAATTGATCATGCACTGATCACGTGACTGATCATGCACAGATCACGTGACTGATCATGCACAGATCACGTGACTGATCATGCACTCATCACGTGGCTATCAAGCACTGCTCAGGTGGCTGATCATGCAATGATCACGCAGCTACCATGTACTGGTCACATGACTGATCATGCACTGATCACATAATTGATCATGCACTGATCACCTGGCTTATCATGCATTGATCATGTGACTTATGTGCTGATCATGTTTGGTGTCACACACTGATCATGTGCCTCTGGAGGCAATGAACATAGAGCTGAGTAGGCAGGAATCAGTCAGCAGGCTATAATCATGGAACTCAACTCTGAGAAATCATGCTGCTCAGCTGGCAATAATCAAATAGATGAGCAGGCAGGAATTACGCAGCACAGGTGGCAATTGTCAAGGAGATGACAGGCAGGAATCGTGAAGCTCAGCTGGAAATTGTCAAGCAGATGAGCAGACAGTAATCACACAGCTAAGCAGGCCCTGATCACGTGACTGAGCATGCACTGTTCACATGGCTGATCACACACCTATCACTTGACTGATCATGCACTGATCATGTGACTGATCATGCACTAATCACGTAGCTATCTTGTACTGATCACTTGGCTGATCATACACTCATCACGGGACTGATCGTGCACTGATCATGGCGCTATTATGCATTGACTACATGACTCCACATGCACTGATCACGTGGAAGATCATGCACTGATCACGTGACTGACCATGCACTGATCACGTGACTGAAAATGCACTGATCACGTGGCTGATCATGCACTGATCATGTGGCTAACATGCACTGCTCACGTCGCTGATCTGGCAATGATCACGTAGCTACCATGTACTGGTTACGTGACTAATCATGCACTGCTCACGTAATTGATCATGCACTGATCATGTGGCTGATCATGCACTGATCACGTGGCTGATCATACACTGATCACGTGACTGATCATGCACTGATCACATGACTGACCATGCACTGATCACGTGACTGATAATGCACTGATCACGTGGCTGATCATGCACTGATCATGTGGCTATCATGCACTGCTCACGTCGCTGATCTGGCAATGATCACGTAGCTACCATGTACTGGTTACGTGACTAATCATGCACTGATCACGTGGCTATCATGCACTGACCACTTGGCTGGACATACACTGATCACGTGCCTGGTCATGCACTGATCACGTGGCTGATCATGCACTGATCACGTGACTGATCATGCACTGATCACGTGACTGATCATGCACTGTTCACGTGGCTGATCACACACCTGTCACGTGACATATCATGCACTGATCACGTGGCACTCATGCACTGATCACGTGGCTGATCATACTCTGCTCACGTAACTGATCATGCACACATCACGTGGCTATCATGCACTGCTCACGTGGCTCATCATGGAATGATCACGTAGCTACCATATACTGGTCACGTGACTGATCATGCAAAGATCACGTAAATGATCATGCACTGTTCACGTGACTGATCATGTACTGATCACGTGACTGACCATGCACTGATCACGAGGCTATCATGCTCTGCTCACGTGGCTGATCCTGCAACGATCACGTAGCAACCATATACTGGTCTCGTGACTGATCATGCACTGATCACGTAATTGATCCTGCACTGATCACGTGGTTCATCATGCACTGATCACGTGGCTGATCACACATGTCTCACGTGACTGATCATGCACTGATCACGTGGCTCTCATAAACTGATCACGTGGCTGATCACACACGTATCACATGACTGATCATGCACTGATCACGTGGCACTCATGCACTGATCAGGTGGCTGATCATACTCTGCTCACGTAACTGATCATGCACACATCACGTGGCTATCATGCACTGATCATGTGGCTGATCACACACGAATCACATGACTGATCATGGACTGATCACGTGGCTATCATGCACTGATCGCGTGGCTATCATGCACTGATCACGTGGCTGTTCAGGCAATGATCACGTAGCTACCATGTACTGGTACGTGACTGATCATGCACTGATCACGTAATTGATCATGTGCCTGACCATGCAGTGATCACGTGGCTGATCATACACTGATCACATAATTGATCATGCACTGATCAGGTGACTGATCATGCACTGATCACGTGGCTATCATGCACTGTTCACTTGGCTGGACATACACTTATCACGTGCCTGGTCATGCACTGATCACGTGGCTGATCATGCACTGATCACATGACTGATCATGCACTGATCTCGTGTCTGATCATGCACTGATCACGAGGCTATCATGCACTGCTCACGTGGCTGATCATGCAATGATCACGCAGCTACCATGTACTGGTCACATGACTGAACATGCACTCATCACGTGACTGATCATGCAGTGATCACGTGGCTATCATGGACTACTCACGTGGCTGATCATGCAATGATCATGTAGCTACCATGTACAGGTCACGTGAATGATCATACACCCATCAGGTGACTGATCATGCACTGATCACGTGGCTATCATGCACTGATCACGAGACTGATCATGCACTTTTCACGTCTATATCATGCACTGATCACATGACTGCCCATGCACTGATCACGAGGATGATCATACACTAATCATGTGACAGATCATGCACTGATCACGTGGCTGATCATGCACTGATACCGTGACTGAGCATGGACTGATCACATGACTATCGTGTAGTGATCACGTGACTTAATGGCGCTGATCATGTGACTGTTCATGCACTGATCATATTTGCTATCATACACTGATCATGTGCCTCTGGAGGCAATAAACAAAGAGCTGAGTAGGCACGAATCAAACAGTCAGCAGGCAATAATCATGGAACTCAGGTGTGAGGAATCATGCTGCTCAGCTGGCAATAATCAAGCAGCTGAGCAGGCAGGAATTACGCAGCACAGCTGGCAATTGTCAAGCAGATGACAGGCAGGAATCGTGCAGCTCAGCTGGCAATTGTCAAGCAGATGAGCAGACAGTAATCACGCAGCTCAGCAGGCCCAGATCACGTGACTGAGCATGCACTGTTCACGTGGCTGATCATACACTGATCACGTGATTGATCATGCACTGATCACTTGGATATCATGCACTGATCACGTGGCTGATCATACACTGTTCTTGTGTCTGACCATGCACTGATCACGTGGCTGATTATACACTGCTCACGTAACTGATCATGCACTGATCACGTGGCTATTATGCACTGATCACGTGGCTAAACATGCACTGTTCACGTGGCTGATCACACACCTGTCACGTGACATATCATGCACTGATCACGTGGCACTCATGCACTGATCACGTGGCTGATCATACTCTGGTCACGTAACTCATCATGCACACATCATGTTTCTATCATGCACTGCTCACGTGCCTCGTCACGCAATGATCACGTAGCTACCATATACTGGTCACGTGACTGATCATGCACAGATCACGTAAATGATCATGCACTGTTCACGTGACTGATAATGTACTGATCACGTGACTGATCATGCACTGATCACGTGGCTGATCATGCACTGATCACGTAATTTTCATGCACTTATCATTTGGCTGATCATGCACTGCTCACGTGGCTCGTCATGGAATGATCACATAGCTACCATATACTGGTCACGTGACTGATTATGCACAGATCACATAAATGATCATGCACTGTTCACGTGACTGATCATGTACTGATCACCTGACTGATCATGCACTGATCACGTGGCTATCATGCTCTGCTCACGTGGCTGATCATGCAACGATCACGGAGCAACCATGTACTGGTCACGTGACTGATCATGCACTGATCACGTAATTGATCCTGCACTGATCACGTGGCTCATCATGCACTGATCACGTGGCTGATAACACATGTATCACGTGACTGATCATGCACTGATCACGTGGCTCTCATGCACTGCTCACGTGGCTATCATGCACTGATCACGTGGATATCATGCACTGATCACGTGGCTGATTACACACGTATCACATGACTGATCATGCACTGATCACGTGGCTATCATGCACTGATCACGTGGCTATCATGCAGTGATCACGTGGCTGATCACGCAATGATCAGGTAGCTACCATGTACTGGTCACGTGACTGATCATGCACTGATCACGTAATTGATCCTGCACTGATCACATGGCTCACCACGCACTGATCAGGTGGCTGATCACACACGTATCATGTGACTGATCATGTACAGATCACGTGAATAATCATGAAGTGATCACGTGGCTATCCTGCACTGATAACGTGGATATCATGCACTGATCACGTGGCTGATCACACACGTAAAACGTGACTGATCATGCACTGATCACGTGACTGATCATGCACTGATCATGTGGCTGATCATGCACTTCTCACGTGGCTGATCATGCACTGATCACGAGACTGATCATGCACTGATCAGGTGACTGATCATGCACTGATCACGTGGCTATCATGCACTGATCACTTGGCTGGACATACACTGATCACGTGCCTGGTCATGCACTGATCACGTGGCTGATCATGCACTGATCACGTGATTGATCATGCACTGATCACGTGGCTATCATGCACTGCTCACGTGGCTGATCATACGATATTCACGAAGCTACCATGTACTGGTCACATGACTGATCATGCACTGATCACGTGACTGATCATGCAGTGATCACGTGGCTATCGTGCACTACTCACGTGGTTGATCATGCAATGATCATGTAGCTACCATGTACAGGTCATATGAATGATCATACACCCATCAGGTGACTGATCATGCACTGATCTCCTGGCTATCATGCACTGATCACGAGACTGATCATGCACTGATCACGTCTATATCATGCACTGATCACATGACTCCCCATGCACTGATCACGTGGATGATCATACACTAATCATGTGACAGATCATGCACTGATCACGTGGCTGATCATGCACTGATACCGTGACTGAGCATGGACTAATCACATGCCTATCATGAGTGATCACGTGACTTAATGGCGCTGATCATGTGACTGATCACGCGCTGATCATGTTTGCTATCATACACTGATCATGTGCCTCTGGAGGCAATAAACAAAGAGTTGAGTAGGCACGAATCATACAGTCAGCAGGCAATAATCATGGAACTCAGCTGTGAGGAATCATGCTGCTCAGCTGGCAATAATCAAGCAGCTAGCAGGCAGGAATTACACAGCACAGCTGGCAGTTGTCAAGCAGATGACAGGCAGGAATCGTGCAGCTCAGCTGACAATTGTCAAGCAGATGAGCAGACAGTAATCACGCAGATCAGCAGGCCCTGATCACGTGACTGAGCATGCACTGTTCACGTGGCTGAACATACACTGATCACGTGATTGATCATGCACTGTTCACCGGATATCATGCACTGATCACGTGGCTGATCATACACTGTTCATGTATCTGACCATGCACTGATCACGTGGCTGATCATACACTGCTCACGTAACTGATCATGCACTGATCACGTGGCTATCATGCACTGAATACGTGGCTGAACATGCACTGTTCACGTGGCTGATCACACACCTGTCACGTGACATATCATGCACTGATCACGTGGCACTCATGCACTGATCACGTGGCTGATCATACTCTGGTCACGTAACTCATCATGCACACATCACGTTTCTATCATGCACTGCTCACGTGCCTCGTCACGGAATGATCACGTAGCTACCATATACTGGTCACGTGACTGATCATGCACAGATCACGTAAATGATCATGCACTGTTCACGTGACTGATCATGTACTGATCACGTGACTGATCATGCACTTATCACGTGGCTGATCATGCACTGATCACGTAATTTTCATGCACTTATCATTTGGCTGATCATGCACTGATCACGTGGCTGATCATACACTGATCACGTGACTGATCATGCACTGATCACGTGACTGATCATGCACTGATCACGTGGCTATCATGCACTGATCACTTGGCTGGTCATACACTGATCACTTGACTGATCATGCACTGTTCACGTGACTGATCATGTACAGATCACGTTAATAATCATGAAGTGATCACGTGGCTATCCTGCACTGATCACGTGGATATCATGCACTGATCACCTGGCTGATCACCCACGTATCACGTGACTGATCATGCACTGATCACGTGGCTATCATGCCCTGATCAAGTGGCTATCATGCACTGATCACGTGGCTGATCATGCAATGATCAAGTAGCTACCATGCACTGGTCACGTGACTGATCATGCACTGATCAGGTAATTGATCATGCTCTGATCACGTGACTGATCATGCACAGATCATGTGACTGATCATGCACAGATCAAATGACTGATCATGCACTCATCACGTGGCTATCATGCACTGCTCACGAGGCTGATCATGCAATGATCACGCAGCTACCATGTACTGGTCACATGACTGATCATGCACTGATCACATAATTGATCATGCACTGATCACCTGGCTTATCATGCATTGATCATGTGACTGATTATGTGCTGATCATGTTTGGTGTCACACACTGATCATGTGCCTCTGGAGGCAATGAACATAGAGCTGAGTAGGCAGGAATCAGTCAGCAGGCTATAATCATGGAACTCAACTCTGAGAAATCATGCTGCTCAGCTGGCAATAATCAAATAGATGAGCAGGCAGGAATTATGCAGCACAGGTGGCAATTGTCAAGGAGATGACAGGCAGGAATCGTGCAGCTCAGCTGGAAATTGTCAAGCAGATGAGCAGACAGTAATCACACAGCTAAGCGGGCCCTGATCACGTGACTGAGCATGCACTGTTCACATGGCTGATCACACACCTATCACGTGACTGATCATGCACTGATCATGTGACTGATCATGCACTAATCACGTAGCTATCTTGTACTGATCACTTGGCTGATCATACTCTCATCACGGGACTGATCGTGCACTGATCATGGCGCTATTATGCATTGACTACATGACTCCACATGCACTGATCACATGGAAGATCATGCACTGATCACGTGACTGATAATGCACTGATCACGTGGCTGATCATGCACTGATCATGTGGCTATCATGCACTGCTCACGTCGCTGATCTGGCAATGATCACGTAGCTACCATGTACTGGTTACGTGACTAAACATGCACTGATCACATAATTGATCATGCACTGATCATGTGGCTGATCATGCACTGATCACGTGGCTGATCATACACTGATCACGTGACTGATCATGCACTGATCACTTGACTGATCATGCACTGATCACGTGGCTATCATGCACTGATCACTTGGCTGGACATACACTGATCACGTGCCTGGTCATGCACTGATCACGTGGCTGATCATGCACTGATCACGTGACTGATCATGCACTGATCACGTGGCTATCATGCACTGCTCACGTGGCTGATCATGCGATATTCACGCAGCTACCATGTACTGGTCACATGACTGATCAGGCACTGATCACGTGACTGATCATGCAGTGATCACGTGGCTATCGTGCACTACTCACATGGCTGATCATGCAATGATCATGTAGCTACCATGTACAGGTCACGTGAATGATCATACACCCATCAGGGGACTGATCATGCACTGATCACGTCTATATCATGCACTGATCACATGACTGCCCATGCACTGATCACGTGGATGATCATACACTAATCATGTGACAGATCATGCACTGATCACGTTACTGATCATGCACTGATACCGTGACTGAGCATGGACTGATCACATGCCTATCATGTAGTGATCACGTGACTTAATGGCGCTGATCATGTGACTGATCACGCGCTGATCATGTTTGCTATCATACACTAATCATGTGCCTCTGGAGGCAATAAACAAAGAGCTGAGTAGGCACGAATCATACAGTCAGCAGGCAATAATCATGGAACTCAGCTGTGAGGAATCATGCTGCTCAGCTGGCAATAATCAAGCAGCTAGCAGGCAGGAATTACAAAGCACAGCTGGCAATTGTCAAGCAGATGAGCAGACAGTAATCACGCAGCTCAGCAGGCCCTGATCACGTGACTGAGCATGCACTGTTTTCGTGGCTGATCATACACTGATCACGTGATGATCATGCACTGATCACTTGGATATCATGCACTGATCACGTGGCTGATCATACACTGCTCACGTAACTGATCATGCACTGATCACATGGCTGATCACACACCTGTCACGTGAAATATCATGCACTGATCACGTGGCTGATCATACACTGTTCACGTGTCTGACCATGCACTGATCACGTGGCTGATCATACACCTGTCACGTGACATATCATGCACTGATCACGTGGCACTCATGCACTGATCACGTGGCTGATCATACTCTGCTCACGTAACTGATCATGCACACATCACGTGGCTATCATGCACTCCTCACGTGGCTCGTCATGGAATGATCACGAGCTACCATATACTGGTCACGTGACTGATCATGCAAAGATCACTTAAATGATCATGCACTGTTAACGTGACTGATCATGTACTGATCACGTGACTGATAATGCACTGATCACGTGGCTATCATGCACTGCTCACGCGGCTGTTCATGCAATTATCACGTAGCTACCATGTACTGGTCACGTGAGTGATCATGCACTGTTCACGTAATTGATCATGCACTGATCAGGTGACTTATCATGCACTGTTAACGTGAGTGATCATGCACTGATCACGTGACTGATCATGCACTGATCTCGTGGCTAACATGCAAGGCTCATGTGGCTGGTCATGCAATGATCACCTAGCTACCATATACTGGTCACGTGACTGATCATGCACTCATCACGTAATTGATCATGCACTGATCATGTGGCTGATCATGCACTGATCACGTGGCTGATCATCCACTGATCACGTGACTGATCATGCACTGATCACGTGACTGATCATGCACTGATCACGTGCCTATCATGCACTGATCACTTGGCTGGTCATACACTGATCATGTGCCTGGTCATGCACTGATCACGTGGCTATCATGCACTACTCACGTGGCTGATCATGTAATGATCATGTAGCTACCATGTATCGGTCAGGTGACTGATCATACACCCATCAGGTGACGGATCATGCACTGATCACATGGCTGGTCATGCACTGATCACATAATTGATCATGCACTGATCACCTGGCTTATCATGCATTGATCATGTGACTTATGTGCTGATCATGTTTGGTGTCACACACTGATCATGTGCCTCTGGAGGCAATGAACATAGAGCTGAGTAGGCAGGAATCAGTCAGCAGGCTATAATCATGGAACTCAACTCTGAGAAATCATGCTGCTCAGCTGGCAATAATCAAATAGATGAGCAGGCAGGAATTACGCAGCACAGGTGGCAATTGTCAAGGAGATGACAGGCAGGAATCGTGAAGCTCAGCTGGAAATTGTCAAGCAGATGAGCAGACAGTAATCACACAGCTAAGCAGGCCCTGATCACGTGACTGAGCATGCACTGTTCACATGGCTGATCACACACCTATCACGTGACTGATCATGCACTGATCATGTGACTGATCATGCACTAATCACGTAGCTATCTTGTACTGATCACTTGGCTGATCATACACTCATCACGGGACTGATCGTGCACTGATCATGGCGCTATTATGCATTGACTACATGACTCCACATGCACTGATCACGTGGAAGATCATGCACTGATCACGTGACTGACCATGCACTGATCACGTGACTGATAATGCACTGATCACGTGGCTGATCATGCACTGATCATGTGGCTAACATGCACTGCTCACGTCGCTGATCTGGCAATGATCACGTAGCTACCATGTACTGGTTACGTGACTAATCATGCACTGCTCACGTAATTGATCATGCACTGATCATGTGGCTGATCATGCACTGATCACGTGGCTGATCATACACTGATCACGTGACTGATCATGCACTGATCACATGACTGACCATGCACTGATCACGTGACTGATAATGCACTGATCACGTGGCTGATCATGCACTGATCATGTGGCTATCATGCACTGCTCACGTCGCTGATCTGGCAATGATCACGTAGCTACCATGTACTGGTTACGTGACTAATCATGCACTGATCACGTGGCTATCATGCACTGATCACTTGGCTGGACATACACTGATCACGTGCCTGGTCATGCACTGATCACGTGGCTGATCATGCACTGATCACGTGACTGATCATGCACTGATCACGTGACTGATCATGCACTGTTCACGTGGCTGATCACACACCTGTCACGTGACATATCACGCACTGATCACGTGGCACTCATGCACTGATCACGTGGCTGATCATACTCTGCTCACGTAACTGATCATGCACACATCACGTGGCTATCATGCACTGCTCACGTGGCTCATCATGGAATGATCACGTAGCTACCATATACTGGTCACGTGACTGATCATGCAAAGATCACGTAAATGATCATGCACTGTTCACGTGACTGATCATGTACTGATCACGTGACTGACCATGCACTGATCACGAGGCTATCATGCTCTGCTCACGTGGCTGATCCTGCAACGATCACGTAGCAACCATATACTGGTCACGTGACTGATCATGCACTGATCACGTAATTGATCCTGCACTGATCACGTGGTTCATCATGCACTGATCACGTGGCTGATCACACATGTCTCACGTGACTGATCATGCACTGATCACGTGGCTCTCATAAACTGATCACGTGGCTGATCACACACGTATCACATGACTGATCATGCACTGATCACGTGGCACTCATGCACTGATCAGGTGGCTGATCATACTCTGCTCACGTAACTGATCATGCACACATCACGTGGCTATCATGCACTGATCATGTGGCTGATCACACACGAATCACATGACTGATCATGGACTGATCACGTGGCTATCATGCACTGATCGCGTGGCTATCATGCACTGATCACGTGGCTGTTCAGGCAATGATCACGTAGCTACCATGTACTGGTACGTGACTGATCATGCACTGATCACGTAATTGATCATGTGCCTGACCATGCAGTGATCACGTGGCTGATCATACACTGATCACATAATTGATCATGCACTGATCAGGTGACTGATCATGCACTGATCACGTGGCTATCATGCACTGTTCACTTGGCTGGACATACACTTATCACGTGCCTGGTCATGCACTGATCACGTGGCTGATCATGCACTGATCACATGACTGATCATGCACTGATCTCGTGTCTGATCATGCACTGATCACGAGGCTATCATGCACTGCTCACGTGGCTGATCATGCGATGATCACGCAGCTACCATGTACTGGTCACATGACTGAACATGCACTCATCACGTGACTGATCATGCAGTGATCACGTGGCTATCATGGACTACTCACGTGGCTGATCATGCAATGATCATGTAGCTACCATGTACAGGTCACGTGAATGATCATACACCCATCAGGTGACTGATCATGCACTGATCACGTGGCTATCATGCACTGATCACGAGACTGATCATGCACTGATCACGTCTATATCATGCACTGATCACATGACTGCCCATGCACTGATCACGAGGATGATCATACACTAATCATGTGACAGATCATGCACTGATCACGTGGCTGATCATGCACTGATACCGTGACTGAGCATGGACTGATCACATGACTATCGTGTAGTGATCACGTGACTTAATGGCGCTGGTCATGTGACTGTTCATGCACTGATCATATTTGCTATCATACACTGATCATGTGCCTCTGGAGGCAATAAACAAAGAGCTGAGTAGGCACGAATCAAACAGTCAGCAGGCAATAATCATGGAACTCAGGTGTGAGGAATCATGCTGCTCAGCTGGCAATAATCAAGCAGCTGAGCAGGCAGGAATTACGCAGCACAGCTGGCAATTGTCAAGCAGATGACAGGCAGGAATCGTGCAGCTCAGCTGGCAATTGTCAAGCAGATGAGCAGACAGTAATCACGCAGCTCAGCAGGCCCAGATCACGTGACTGAGCATGCACTGTTCACGTGGCTGATCATACACTGATCACGTGATTGATCATGCACTGATCACTTGGATATCATGCACTGATCACGTGGCTGATCATACACTGTTCTTGTGTCTGACCATGCACTGATCACGTGGCTGATTATACACTGCTCACGTAACTGATCATGCACTGATCACGTGGCTATTATGCACTGATCACGTGGCTAAACATGCACTGTTCACGTGGCTGATCACACACCTGTCACGTGACATATCATGCACTGATCACGTGGCACTCATGCACTGATCACGTGGCTGATCATACTCTGGTCACGTAACTCATCATGCACACATCATGTTTCTATCATGCACTGCTCACGTGCCTCGTCACGCAATGATCACGTAGCTACCATATACTGGTCACGTGACTGATCATGCACAGATCACGTAAATGATCATGCACTGTTCACGTGACTGATAATGTACTGATCACGTGACTGATCATGCACTGATCACGTGGCTGATCATGCACTGATCACGTAATTTTCATGCACTTATCATTTGGCTGATCATGCACTGCTCACGTGGCTCGTCATGGAATGATCACATAGCTACCATATACTGGTCACGTGACTGATCATGCACAGATCACATAAATGATCATGCACTGTTCACGTGACTGATCATGTACTGATCACCTGACTGATCATGCACTGATCACGTGGCTATCATGCTCTGCTCACGTGGCTGATCATGCAACGATCACGGAGCAACCATGTACTGGTCACGTGACTGATCATGCACTGATCACGTAATTGATCCTGCACTGATCACGTGGCTCATCATGCACTGATCACGTGGCTGATAACACATGTATCACGTGACTGATCATGCACTGATCACGTGGCTCTCATGCACTGCTCACGTGGCTATCATGCACTGATCACGTGGATATCATGCACTGATCACGTGGCTGATTACACACGTATCACATGACTGATCATGCACTGATCACGTGGCTATCATGCACTGATCACGTGGCTATCATGCAGTGATCACGTGGCTGATCACGCAATGATCAGGTAGCTACCATGTACTGGTCACGTGACTGATCATGCACTGATCACGTAATTGATCCTGCACTGATCACATGGCTCACCACGCACTGATCAGGTGGCTGATCACACACGTATCATGTGACTGATCATGTACAGATCACGTGAATAATCATGAAGTGATCACGTGGCTATCCTGCACTGATAACGTGGATATCATGCACTGATCACGTGGCTGATCACACACGTAAAACGTGACTGATCATGCACTGATCACGTGACTGATCATGCACTGATCATGTGGCTGATCATGCACTGCTCACGTGGCTGATCATGCACTGATCACGAGACTGATCATGCACTGATCAGGTGACTGATCATGCACTGATCACGTGGCTATCATGCACTGATCACTTGGCTGGACATACACTGATCACGTGCCTGGTCATGCACTGATCACGTGGCTGATCATGCACTGATCACGTGATTGATCATGCACTGATCACGTGGCTATCATGCACTGCTCACGTGGCTGATCATACGATATTCACGAAGCTACCATGTACTGGTCACATGACTGATCATGCACTGATCACGTGACTGATCATGCAGTGATCACGTGGCTATCGTGCACTACTCACGTGGTTGATCATGCAATGATCATGTAGCTACCATGTACAGGTCATGTGAATGATCATACACCCATCAGGTGACTGATCATGCACTGATCTCCTGGCTATCATGCACTGATCACGAGACTGATCATGCACTGATCACGTCTATATCATGCACTGATCACATGACTCCCCATGCACTGATCACGTGGATGATCATACACTAATCATGTGACAGATCATGCACTGATCACGTGGCTGATCATGCACTGATACCGTGACTCAGCATGGACTAATCACATGCCTATCATGAGTGATCACGTGACTTAATGGCGCTGATCATGTGACTGATCATGCGCTGATCATGTTTGCTATCATACACTGATCATGTGCCTCTGGAGGCAATAAACAAAGAGTTGAGTAGGCACGAATCATACAGTCAGCAGGCAATAATCATGGAACTCAGCTGTGAGGAATCATGCTGCTCAGCTGGCAATAATCAAGCAGCTAGCAGGCAGGAATTACACAGCACAGCTGGCAGTTGTCAAGCAGATGACAGGCAGGAATCGTGCAGCTCAGCTGACAATTGTCAAGCAGATGAGCAGACAGTAATCACGCAGATCAGCAGGCCCTGATCACGTGACTGAGCATGCACTGTTCACGTGGCTGAACATACACTGATCACGTGATTGATCATGCACTGTTCACCGGATATCATGCACTGATCACGTGGCTGATCATACACTGTTCATGTATCTGACCATGCACTGATCACGTGGCTGATCATACACTGCTCACGTAACTGATCATGCACTGATCACGTGGCTATCATGCACTGAATACGTGGCTGAACATGCACTGTTCACGTGGCTGATCACACACCTGTCACGTGACATATCATGCACTGATCACGTGGCACTCATGCACTGATCACGTGGCTGATCATACTCTGGTCACGTAACTCATCATGCACACATCACGTTTCTATCATGCACTGCTCACGTGCCTCGTCACGGAATGATCACGTAGCTACCATATACTGGTCACGTGACTGATCATGCACAGATCACGTAAATGATCATGCACTGTTCACGTGACTGATCATGTACTGATCACGTGACTGATCATGCACTTATCACGTGGCTGATCATGCACTGATCACGTAATTTTCATGCACTTATCATTTGGCTGATCATGCACTGATCACGTGGCTGATCATACACTGATCACGTGACTGATCATGCACTGATCACGTGACTGATCATGCACTGATCACGTGGCTATCATGCACTGATCACTTGGCTGGTCATACACTGATCACTTGACTGATCATGCACTGTTCACGTGACTGATCATGTACAGATCACGTTAATAATCATGAAGTGATCACGTGGCTATCCTGCACTGATCACGTGGATATCATGCACTGATCACCTGGCTGATCACCCACGTATCACGTGACTGATCATGCACTGATCACGTGGCTATCATGCCCTGATCAAGTGGCTATCATGCACTGATCACGTGGCTGATCATGCAATGATCAAGTAGCTACCATGCACTGGTCACGTGACTGATCATGCACTGATCAGGTAATTGATCATGCTCTGATCACGTGACTGATCATGCACAGATCATGTGACTGATCATGCACAGATCAAATGACTGATCATGCACTCATCACGTGGCTATCATGCACTGCTCACGAGGCTGATCATGCAATGATCACGCAGCTACCATGTACTGGTCACATGACTGATCATGCACTGATCACATAATTGATCATGCACTGATCACCTGGCTTATCATGCATTGATCATGTGACTGATTATGTGCTGATCATGTTTGGTGTCACACACTGATCATGTGCCTCTGGAGGCAATGAACATAGAGCTGAGTAGGCAGGAATCAGTCAGCAGGCTATAATCATGGAACTCAACTCTGAGAAATCATGCTGCTCAGCTGGCAATAATCAAATAGATGAGCAGGCAGGAATTACGCAGCACAGGTGGCAATTGTCAAGGAGATGACAGGCAGGAATCGTGCAGCTCAGCTGGAAATTGTCAAGCAGATGAGCAGACAGTAATCACACAGCTAAGCGGGCCCTGATCACGTGACTGAGCATGCACTGTTCACATGGCTGATCACACACCTATCACGTGACTGATCATGCACTGATCATGTGACTGATCATGCACTAATCACGTAGCTATCTTGTACTGATCACTTGGCTGATCATACTCTCATCACGGGACTGATCGTGCACTGATCATGGCGCTATTATGCATTGACTACATGACTCCACATGCACTGATCACATGGAAGATCATGCACTGATCACGTGACTGATAATGCACTGATCACGTGGCTGATCATGCACTGATCATGTGGCTATCATGCACTGCTCACGTCGCTGATCTGGCAATGATCACGTAGCTACCATGTACTGGTTACGTGACTAAACATGCACTGATCACATAATTGATCATGCACTGATCATGTGGCTGATCATGCACTGATCACGTGGCTGATCATACACTGATCACGTGACTGATCATGCACTGATCACTTGACTGATCATGCACTGATCACGTGGCTATCATGCACTGATCACTTGGCTGGACATACACTGATCACGTGCCTGGTCATGCACTGATCACGTGGCTGATCATGCACTGATCACGTGACTGATCATGCACTGATCACGTGGCTATCATGCACTGCTCACGTGGCTGATCATGCGATATTCACGCAGCTACCATGTACTGGTCACATGACTGATCAGGCACTGATCACGTGACTGATCATGCAGTGATCACGTGGCTATCGTGCACTACTCACATGGCTGATCATGCAATGATCATGTAGCTACCATGTACAGGTCACGTGAATGATCATACACCCATCAGGGGACTGATCATGCACTGATCACGTCTATATCATGCACTGATCACATGACTGCCCATGCACTGATCACGTGGATGATCATACACTAATCATGTGACAGATCATGCACTGATCACGTTACTGATCATGCACTGATACCGTGACTGAGCATGGACTGATCACATGCCTATCATGTAGTGATCACGTGACTTAATGGCGCTGATCATGTGACTGATCACGCGCTGATCATGTTTGCTATCATACACTAATCATGTGCCTCTGGAGGCAATAAACAAAGAGCTGAGTAGGCACGAATCATACAGTCAGCAGGCAATAATCATGGAACTCAGCTGTGAGGAATCATGCTGCTCAGCTGGCAATAATCAAGCAGCTAGCAGGCAGGAATTACAAAGCACAGCTGGCAATTGTCAAGCAGATGAGCAGACAGTAATCACGCAGCTCAGCAGGCCCTGATCACGTGACTGAGCATGCACTGTTTTCGTGGCTGATCATACACTGATCACGTGATGATCATGCACTGATCACTTGGATATCATGCACTGATCACGTGGCTGATCATACACTGCTCACGTAACTGATCATGCACTGATCACATGGCTGATCACACACCTGTCACGTGAAATATCATGCACTGATCACGTGGCTGATCATACACTGTTCACGTATCTGACCATGCACTGATCACGTGGCTGATCATACACCTGTCACGTGACATATCATGCACTGATCACGTGGCACTCATGCACTGATCACGTGGCTGATCATACTCTGCTCACGTAACTGATCATGCACACATCACGTGGCTATCATGCACTCCTCACGTGGTTCGTCATGGAATGATCACGAAGCTACCATATACTGGTCACGTGACTGATCATGCAAAGATCACTTAAATGATCATGCACTGTTAACGTGACTGATCATGTACTGATCACGTGACTGATAATGCACTGATCACGTGGCTATCATGCACTGCTCACGCGGCTGTTCATGCAATTATCACGTAGCTACCATGTACTGGTCACGTGAGTGATCATGCACTGTTCACGTAATTGATCATGCACTGATCAGGTGACTTATCATGCACTGTTAACGTGAGTGATCATGCACTGATCACGTGACTGATCATGCACTGATCTCGTGGCTAACATGCAAGGCTCATGTGGCTGGTCATGCAATGATCACCTAGCTACCATATACTGGTCACGTGACTGATCATGCACTCATCACGTAATTGATCATGCACTGATCATGTGGCTGATCATGCACTGATCACGTGGCTGATCATCCACTGATCACGTGACTGATCATGCACTGATCACGTGACTGATCATGCACTGATCACGTGCCTATCATGCACTGATCACTTGGCTGGTCATACACTGATCATGTGCCTGGTCATGCACTGATCACGTGGCTATCATGCACTACTCACGTGGCTGATCATGCAATGATCATGTAGCTACCATGTATCGGTCAGGTGACTGATCATACACCCATCAGGTGACGGATCATGCACTGATCACATGGCTGGTCATGCACTGATCACCTGCCTGGTCATGCACAGATCACGACAAATCATGAACTGATCACGTAGCTATCATGAACTGATCACCTGGCTGATCATGCACTGATCACGCACTGATACCGTGACTGAGCATGGACTGATCACATGACTATCATGTAGTGATCACGTGACTTAATGGCGCTGATCATGTGACTGATCATGCGCTGATCATGTTTGCTATCATACACTGATCATGTGCCTCTGGAGGCAGTAAACAAAGACCTGAGTAGGGACGAATCAAACAGTCAGCAGGCAATAATCATGGAACTCAGCTCTGAGGAATCATGCTGCTCAGCTGGCAATAATCAAGCAGCTGAGCAGGCAGGAATTACGCAGCACGGCTGGCAATTGTCAAGCAGATGACAGGCAGGAATCGTGCAGCTCAGCTGGCAATTGTCAAGCAGATGAACAGACAGTAATCACGCAGCGCAGCAGGCCCAGATCACGTGACTGAGCATGCACTGTTCACGTGGCTGATCATACACCGATCACGTGACTGATCATGCACTGATCACTTGGATATCATGCACTGATCACGTGGCTGATCATACACTGATCACGTGTCTGACCATCCACTGCTCACGTGGCTGATCATACACTGCTCACGTAACTGATCATGCACTGATCACGTGGCTATCATGCACTGATCACGTGGCTGAACATGCACTGTTCACGTGGCTGATCACACACCTGTCACGTGACATATCATGCACTGATCACGTGGCACTCATGCACTGATCACGTGGCTGATCATACTCTGCTCACGTAACTCATCATGCACACATCACGTGGCTACCATGCACTGCTCAAGTGGTTCGTCATGGAATGATCACGAACCTACCATGTACTGGTCACGTGACTGATCATGCACAGATCACGTAACTGATCATGCACTGTTCAAGTGACTGATCATGTACTGATCACGTGACTAATCATGAAGTGATCACGTGGCTATCCTGCACTGATCACGTGGATATCATGCACTGATCACGTGGCTGATCATGCAATGATCACGTAGCTACCATGCACTGATCACGTGACTGATCATGCACTGATCACGTAATTGATCATGCACTGATCACCTGGCTTATCATGCATTGATCATGTGACTGATCATGTGCTGATCATGTTCGGTGTCACACACTGATCATGTGCCTCTAGAGGCAAAGAACATAGAGCTGAGTAGGCAGGAATCATACAGTCAGCAGGCTATAATCATGGAACTCAGCTCTGAGAAATCATGCTGCTCAGCTGGCAATAATCTAATAGGTGAGCAGGCAGGAATTACGCAGCACAGGTGGCAATTGTCAAGGAGATGGCAGGCAGGAATCGTGCAGCTCAGCTGGCAATTGTCAAGCAGATGAGCAGACAGTAATCACGCAGCTCTGCAGGCCCTGATCACGTGACTGAGCATGCACTGTTCACATGGCTGATCACACACCTATCACGTGACTGATCATGCACTGATCACGTGGCTCTCATGCACTGATCACGTGATTGCGCATGCATTGTTCACGTAATAGTATGTACTGATCACATGGCTATCATGCACTGAGGACGTGGCTGATCATGCACTGATCACATGGCTGATCATGCACTGATCACGTAGCTATCTTGCACTGATCACGTGGCTGATCATACACTCTTCACGGGACTGATCGTGCACTGATCATGGCGCTATCATGCATTGATTACATGACTCCACATGCACTGATCACGTGACTGATCATGCACTGATCACGTGACTGATCATGCACTGATCACGTGTCTCTCATGCACTGATCACGTGGCTGGACATACACTGATCACGTGACTGATCATGCACTGATCACGTGGCTATCATGCACTGATCACGTGGCTGGACATGCACTGATCACGTGCCTGGTCATGCACTGATCACGTGGCTGATCATGCACTGATCACTTAAATGATCATGCACTGTTAACGTGACTGATCATGTACTGATCACGTGACTGATAATGCACTGATCACGTGGCTATCATGCACTGCTCACGCGGCTGTTCATGCAATTATCACGTAGCTATCATGTACTGGTCACGTGAGTGATCATGCACTGTTCACGTAATTGATCATGCACTGATCAGGTGACTTATCATGCACTGTTAACGTGAGTGATCATGCACTGATCACGTGACTGATCATGCACTGATCTCGTGGCTAACATGCACGGCTCATGTGGCTGGTCATGCACTGATCACGTGGCTACCATATACTGGTCACGTGGCTGATCATGCACTCATCACGTAACTGATCATGCACTGATCATGTGGCTGATCATGCACTGATCACGTGGCTGATCATCCACTGATCACGTGGCTGATCATGCACTGATCACGTGACTGATCATGCACTGATCACGTGCCTATCATGCACTGATCACTTGGCTGGTCATGCACTGATCACGTGCCTGGTCATGCAGTGATCACGTGGCTATCATGCACTACTCACGTGGCTGATCATGCAATGATCATGTAGCTACCATGTATCGGTCAGGTGACTGATCATACACCCATCACGTGACGGATCATGCACTGATCACATGGCTGGTCATGCACTGATCACGTGCCTGGTCATGCACAGATCACGACAAATCATGAACTGATCACATGGCTATCATGAACTGATCACGTGGCTGATCATGCACTGATCACGCACTGATACCGTGACTGAGCATGGACTGATCACATGACTATCATGTAGTGATCACGTGACTTAATGGCGCTGATCATGTGACTGATCATGCGCTGATCATGTTTGCTATCATACACTGATCATGTGCCTCTGGAGGCAGTAAACAAAGACCTGAGTAGGCACGAATCAAACAGTCAGCAGGCAATAATCATGGAACTCAGCTGTGAGGAATCATGCTGCTCAGCTGGCAATAATCAAGCAGCTGAGCAGGCAGGAATTACGCAGCACGGCTGGCAATTGTCAAGCAGATGACAGGCAGGAATCGTGCAGCTCAGCTGGCAATTGTCAAGCAGATGAACAGACAGTAATCACGCAGCGCAGCAGGCCCAGATCACGTGACTGAGCATGCACTGTTCACGTGGCTGATCATACACTGATCACGTGATTGATCATGCACTGATCACTTGGCTATCATGCACTGATCACGTGGCTGATCATACACTGTTCACGTGTCTGACCATCCACTGCTCACGTGGCTGATCATACACTGCTCACGTAACTGATCATGCACTGATCACGTGGCTATCATGCACTGATCACGTGGCTGATCATGCACTGTTCACGTGGCTGATCACTCACCTGTCACGTGACATATCATGCACTGATCACGTGGCACTCATGCACTGATCACGTGGCTGATCATACTCTGCTCACGTAACTGATCATGCACACATCACGTGGCTATCATGCACTGCTCACGTGGTTCGTCATGCAATGATCACGTACCTACCATGTACTGGTCACGTGACTGATCATGCACTGATCACGTAAATGATCATGCACTGATCACGTGACTGATCATGCACTGATCACGTGACTGATCATGCAGTGATCACGTGGCTATCCTGCACTGATCACGTGGCTGATCATGCACTGATCACGTGGCTGATCATGCAATGATCACGTAGCTACCATGCACTGGTCACGTGACTGATCATGCACTGATCACGTAACTGATCATGCACTGATCACCTGGCTTATCATGCACTGATCATGTGACTGATCATGCGCTGATCATGTTCGCTGTCATACACTGATCATGTGCCTCTGGAGGCAATGAACATAGAGCTGAGTAGGCAGGAAACAGTCAGCAGGCTATAATCATGGAACTCAGGGGTGAGGAATCATGCTGCTCAGCTGGCAATAATCAACAGCTGAGCAGGCAGGAATTACGCAGCACAGCTGGCAATTGTCAAGCAGATGGCAGGCAGGAATCGTGCAGCTCAGCTGGCAATTGTCAAGCAGATGAGCAGACAGTAATCACGCAGCTCAGCAGGCCCTGATCACGTGACTGATCATGCACTGTTCACATGGCTGATCACGCACCTATCACGTGACTGATCATGCACTGATCACGTGGCTCTCATGCACTGATCACGTGGCTGATCATGCACTGTTCACGTACTATATGCACTGATCACGTGGCTATCATGCACTGAGGACGTGGCTAATCATGCACTGATCACGTGACTGATCATGCACTGATCACGTGGCTGATCTTGCACTGATCACTTGGCTGATCATACACTGATCACGTGACTGATCATGCACTGATCACGTGGCTATCATGCACTGATCACGTGGCTGATCATGCACTGATCACGTGACTGATCATGCACTGATCACGTGACTGATCATGCACTGATCACGTGGCTATCATGCACTGATCACGTGGCTGATCATGCACTGATCACGTGACTGATCATGCACTGATCACGTGGCTATCATGCACTGATCACGTGGCTGGTCATGCACTGATCACGTGACTGATCATGCACTGATCACGTGGCTGATCATGCACTGATCACGTGATTGATCATGCACTGATCACGTGGCTGATCATGCACTGATCACGTGGCTATCATGCACTGATCACGTGACTGATCACGCACCTATCACGTGACTGATCATGCACTGATCACGTGGCTATCATGCACTGATCACATGACTGATCATGCATGATCACGTACTAGCATGCACTGATCACGTGGCTGATCATGCACTGATCACGTGGCTGATCATGCACTGATCATGTGGCTGATCATGCACTGATCACGTAGCTATCTTGCACTGATCACGTGGCTGATCATACACTCATCACGGGACTGATCGTGCACTGATCACGGCGCTGTCATGCATTGATTACATGACTGCACATGCACTGATCACGTGGCTGATCATGCACTGATCACGTGACTGACCATGCACTGATCACGTGACTGATCATGCACTGATCACGTGTCTATCATGCACTGATCACTTGGCTGGTCATACACTGATCACGTGCCTGGTCATGCACTGATCACGTGGCTGATCATGCACTGATCACGTGGCTGATCATGCACTGATCACGTGACATATCATGCACTGATCACGTGGCTATCATGCACTGATCACGTGGCTGATCATGCACTGATCACGTGACTGATCGTGCACTGATCACGTGGCTGATCATGCACTGATCACGTGGCTATCATGCACTGATCACGTGGCTATCATGCACTGATCACGTGGCTGATCATGCACTGATCACGTGACTGATCATGCACTGATCACGTGGCTGATCATGCACTGATCACGTGGCTATCATGCACTGATCACTTGGCTGGACATGCACTGATCACGTGGCTGATCATGCACTGATCACGTGGCTGATCATGCACTGATCTCGTGACTGATCATGCACTGATCACGTGGCTATCTTGCACTGCTCACGTGGCTGATCATGCGATGATCACGCAGCTACCATGTACTGGTCACGTGACTGATCATGCACTGATCACGTGACTGATCATGCACTGATCACGTGGCTGATCATGCACTACTCACGTGGCTGATCATGCAATGATCACGTAGCTACCATGCACTGATCACGTGACTGATCATGCAGTGATCACGTGGCTATCATGCACTGATCACGTGGCTGATCATGCACTGATCACGTGGCTATCATGCACTGATCACGTGACTGATCATGCAATGATCACGTCTATATCATGCACTGATCACATGACTGCCCATGCACTGATCACGTGGATGATCATACACTAATCATGTGACAGATCATGCACTGATCACGTGGCTGATCATGCACTGATACCGTGACTGAGCATGGACTGATCACATGACTATCATGTAGTGATCACGTGACTTAATGGCGCTGATCATGTGACTGATCATGCGCTGATCATGTTTGCTATCATACACTGATCATGTGCCTCTGGAGGCAGTAAACAAAGACCTGAGTAGGCACGAATCAAACAGTCAGCAGGCAATAATCATGGAACTCAGGTGTGAGGAATCATGCTGCTCAGCTGGCATAATCAAGCAGCTGAGCAGGCAGGAATTACGCAGCACGGCTGGCAATTGTCAAGCAGATGACAGGCAGGAATCGTGCAGCTCAGCTGGCAATTGTCAAGCAGATGAACAGACAGTAATCACGCAGCGCAGCAGGCCCAGATCACGTGACTGAGCATGCACTGTTCACGTGGCTGATCATACACTGATCACGTGATTGATCATGCACTGATCACTTGGATATCATGCACTGATCACGTGGCTGATCATACACTTTTCACGTGTCTGACCATGCACTGCTCACGTGGCTGATCATACACTGCTCAAGTAACTGATCATGCACTGATCACGTGGCTATCATGGACTGATCACGTGGCTGAACATGCACTGTTCACGTGGCTGATCACACACCTGTCACGTGACATATCATGCACTGATCACGTGGCACTCATGCACTGATCACGTGGCTGATCATACTCTGCTCACGTAACTCATCATGCACACATCACGTGGCTACCATGCACTGCTCAAGTGGTTCGTCATGGAATGATCACGAAGCTACCATATACTGGTCACGTGACTGATCATGCACAGATCACGTAAATGATCATGCACTGTTCACGTGACTGATCATGTACTGATCACGTGACTAATCATGAAGTGATCACGTGGCTATCCTGCACTGATCACGTGGATATCATGCACTGATCACGTGGCTGATCATGCAATGATCACGTAGCTACCATGCACTGATCACGTGACTGATCATGCACTGATCACGTAATTGATCATGCACTGATCACCTGGCTTATCATGCATTGATCATGTGACTGATCATGTGCTGATCATGTTCGGTGTCACACACTGATCATGTGCCTCTAGAGGCAAAGAACATAGTGCTGAGTAGGCAGGAAACAGTCAGCAGGCTATAATCATGGAACTCAGCTCTGAGAAATCATGCTGCTCAGCTGGCAATAATCTAATAGGTGAGCAGGCAGGAATTACGCAGCACAGGTGGCAATTGTCAAGGAGATGGCAGGCAGGAATCGTGCAGCTCAGCTGGCAATTGTCAAGCAGATGAGCAGACAGTAATCACGCAGCTCTGCAGGCCCTGATCACGTGACTGAGCATGCACTGTTCACATGGCTGATCACACACCTATCACGTGACTGATCATGCACTGATCACGTGGCTGATCATGCACTGATCACGTGATTGCGCATGCATTGTTCACGTAATAGTATGTACTGATCACGTGGCTATCATGCACTGAGGACGTGGCTAATCATGCACTGATCATATGACTGATCATGCACTGATCACGTAGCTATCTTGCACTGATCACTTGGCTGATCATACACTCATCACGGGACTGATCGTGCACTGATCAAGGCGCTATCATGCATTGATTACATGACTCCACATGCACTGATCACGTGACTGACCATGCACTGATCACGTGACTGATCATGCACTGATCACGTGTCTTTCATGCACTGATCACTTGGCTGGACATACACTGATCACGTGCCTGGTCATGCACTGATCACGTGGCTGATCATGCACTTCTCACCTGACTGATTATGCACTGATTACGTGGCTATCATGCACTGATCAACTGGCTACGATGCACTGATCACGAGACTGATCATGCACTGATCACGTGTCTATCATGCACTGATCACTTGGCTGGACATACACTGATCACGTGCCTGGTCATGCATTGATCACGTGGCTGATCATGCACTGATCACGTGATTGATCATGCACTGATCACGTGGCTATCATGCACTGATCTCCTGGCTATCATGCACAGATCACGTGAATGATCACACACCTATCAGGTGACTGATCATGCACTGATCACGTGGCTCTCATGCACTTATCACATGATTGCGCATGCATTGTTCACGTAATAGTATGCACTGATCACGTGGCTATCATGCACTGATGACGTGGCTAATCATGCACTGATCATATGACTGATCATGCACTGATCACGTAGCTATCTTGCACTGATCACTTGGCTGATCATACACTCATCACGGGACTGATCGTGCACTGATCAAGGCGCTGTCATGCATTGATTACATGACTCCACATGCACTGATCACGTGGATGATCATGCACTGATCACGTGACTGACCATGCACTGATCACGTGACTGATCATGCACTGATCACGTGTCTATCATGCACTGATCACTTGGCTGGACATACACTGATCACGTGCCTGGTCATGCACTGATCACGTGGCTGATCATGCACTGATCACGTGGCTGATCATGCACTGATCACGTGACATATCATGCACTGATCACGTGGCTATCATGCACTGATCACGTGGCTATCATGCACTGATCACGTGACTGATCATTCACTGATCACGTGACTGATCATGCACTGATCACGTGTCTATCATGCACTGATCACGTGGCTATCATGCACTGATCACCTGGCTATCATGCACAGATCACGTGACTGATCATGCACTGATCACGTGACTGATCATGCACTGATCACGTGGCTATCATGCACTGATCACTTGGCTGGACATACACTGATCACGTGCCTGGTCATGCACTGATCACGTGGCTGATCATGCACTGATCACGTGACTGATCATGCACTGATCTCGTGTCTGATCATGCACTGATCACGTGGCTATCATGCACTGCTCACGTGGCTGATCATGCGATGATCACGCAGCTACCATGTACTGGTCACATGACTGATCATGCACTGATCACGTGACTGATCATGCACTGATCACGTGGCTATCATGCACTACTCACGTGGCTGATCATGCACTGATCACGTAGCTACCATGCACTGATCACGTGACTGATCATGCACCGATCACGTGGCTGATCATGCACTGATCACGTGGCTATCATGCACTGATCATGAGACTGATCATGCACTGATCACGTCTATATCATGCACTGATCACATGACTGCCCATGCACTGATCACGTGGATGATCATACACTAATCATGTGACAGATCATGCACTGATCACGTGGCTGATCATGCACTGATACCGTGACTGAGCATGGACTGATCACATGACTATCATGTAGTGATCACGTGACTTAATGGCGCTGATCATGTGACTGATCATGCGCTGATCATGTTTGCTATCATACACTGATCATGTGCCTCTGGAGGCAGTAAACAAAGACCTGAGTAGGCACGAATCAAACAGTCAGCAGGCAATAATCATGGAACTCAGGTGTGAGGAATCATGCTGCTCAGCTGGCAATAATCAAGCAGCTGAGCAGGCAGGAATTACGCAGCACAGCTGGCAATTGTCAAGCAGATGACAGGCAGGAATCGTGCAGCTCAGCTGGCAATTGTCAAGCAGATGAACAGACAGTAATCACGCAGCGCAGCAGGCCCAGATCACGTGACTGAGCATGCACTGTTCACGTGGCTGATCATACACTGATCACGTGACTGATCATGCACTGATCACTTGGATATCATGCACTGATCACGTGGCTGATCATACACTGTTCACGTGTCTGACCATCCACTGCTCACGTGGCTGATCATACACTGCTCACGTAAGTGATCATGCACTGATCACGTGGCTATCATGCACTGATCACGTGGCTGAACATGCACTGTTCACGTGGCTGATCACACACCTGTCACGTGACATATCATGCACTGATCACGTGGCACTCATGCACTGATCACGTGGCTGATCATACTCTGCTCACGTAACTCATCATGCACACATCACGTGGCTACCATGCACTGCTCAAGTGGCTCGTCATGGAATGATCACGTAGCTACCATATACTGGTCACGTGACTGATCATGCACAGATCACGTAAATGATCATGCACTGTTCACGTGACTGATCATGCACTGATCACGTGACTAATCATGAAGTGATCACGTGGCTATCCTGCACTGATCACGTGGATATCATGCACTGATCACGTGGCTGATCATGCACTGATCACGTAGCTACCATGCACTGATCACGTGACTGATCATGCACTGATCACGTAATTGATCATGCACTGATCACGTGGCTTATCATGCACTGATCATGTGACTGATCATGCGCTGATCATGTTCGGTGTCACACACTGATCATGTGCCTCTGGAGGCAAAGAACATAGAGCTGAGTAGGCAGGAAACAGTCAGCAGGCTATAATCATGGAACTCAGCTCTGAGAAATCATGCTGCTCAGCTGGCAATAATCAAGTAGGTGAGCAGGCAGGAATTACGCAGCACAGGTGGCAATTGTCAAGGAGATGGCAGGCAGGAATCGTGCAGCTCAGCTGGCAATTGTCAAGCAGATGAGCAGACAGTAATCACGCAGCTCTGCAGGCCCTGATCACGTGACTGATCATGCACTGTTCACATGGCTGATCATACACCTATCACGTGACTGATCATGCACTTATCACGTGGCTCTCATGCACTGATCACGTGATTGCGAATGCATTGTTCACGTAATAGTATGCACTGATCACGTGGCTATCATGCACTGATGACGTGGCAATCATGCACTGATCACGTGACTGATCATGCACTGATCACGTGGCTATCTTGCACTGATCACTTGGCTGATCATACACTCATCACGGGACTGATCGTGCACTGATCACGTCGCTATCATGCATTGATTACGTGACTCCACATGCACTGATCACGTGGCTGATCATGCACTGATCACGTGACTGACCATGCACTGATCACGTGACTGATCATGCACTGATCACGTGGCTATCATGCACTGATGACTTGGCTGATCATACACTGATCACGTGCCTGATCATGCACTGATCACGTGGCTGATCATGCACTGATCACGTGACTGATCATGCACTGATCACGTGGCTGATCATGCACTGATCACGTGGCTGATCATGCACTGATCACGTGGCTGATCATGCACTGATCACGTGGCTATCATGCACTGATCACGTGGCTGATCATGCGATGATCACGCAGCTACCATGTACTGGTCACGTGACTGATCATGCACTGATCACGTGACTGATCATGCAGTGATCACGTGGCTGATCATGCACTGATCACGTGACTGATCATGCACTGATCACGTGGCTATCATGCACTGATCACGTGGCTGATCATGCACTGATCACGTGGCTGATCATGCACTGCTCACGTGGCTGATCATGCACTGATCACGTGACTGATCATGCACTGATCACGTGGCTATCATGCACTGATCACGTGGCTGATCATGCACTGATCACGTGGCTGATCACGCACCTGTCACGTGACAGATCATGCACTGATCACGTGGCACTCATGCACTGATCACGTGGCTGATCATACTCTGCTCTCGTAACTGATCATGCACAGATCACGTGTCTATCATGCACTGCTCACGTGGCTCGTCATGCACTGATCACGTAGCTACATTGTACTGGTCACGTGACTGATCATGCACTGATCACGTAACTGATCATGCACTGTTCACGTGACTGATCATGTACTGATCACGTGACTGATCATGCACTGATCACGTGGCTGATCATGCACTGATCACGTGACTGATCATGCACTTATCACGTGGCTGATCATGCACTGATCACGTGGCTGATCATGCACTGATCACGTGACTGATCATGCACTGATCACGTGACTGATCATGCACTGATCACGTGGCTGATCATGCACTGATCACGTGGCTGGTCATGCACTGATCACGTGACTGATCATGCACTGTTCACGTGGCTGATCATGCACTGATCACGTGGCTGATCATGCACTGATCACGTGGCTGATCATGCACTGATCACGTGGCTGATCATGCACTGATCACGTGGCTGACCATGCACTGATCACGTGACGGATCGTGCACTGATCACGTGGCTGATCATGCACTGATCACGTGGCTGATCATGCACTGATCACGTGGCTGATCATGCACTGATCACGTCTATATCATGCACTGATCACGTGACTGATCATGCACTGATCACGCGGCTGATCATGCACTGATCACGCGACTGATCATGCACTGATCACGTGGCTGATCATGCACTGCTCACGTGGCTGATCATGCACTGATCACGTAGCTACCATGTACTGGTCACGTGACTATCATGCACTGATCACGTGACTGATCATGCACTGATCACGTGACTGATCATGCACTGTTCACGTGACTGATCATGCACTGATCACGTGGCTATCATGCACGGCTCACGTGGCTGATCATGCAATGATCACGTAGCTACCATATACTGGTCACGTGACTGATCATGCACTGATCACGTAATTGATCATGCACTGATCACGTGGCTGATCATGCACTGATCACGTGACTATCATGCACTGATCACGTGACTTAATACGCTGATCATGTGGCTGGTCCGCGGCAGGTGGCCACTGATCATGTGCCTCTGGAGGCGATAAACAAAGAGCTGAGTAGGCCGGAATCAAGCAGTCAGCAGGCAATAATCATGGAACTCAGCTGTGAGGAATCATGCTGCTCAGCTGGCAATAATCAAGCAGGTGAGCAGGCAGGAATCACGCAGCTCAGCTGGCAATTGTCAAGCAGATGAGCAGGCAGGAATCGTGCAGCTCAGCTGGCAATTGTCAAGCAGATGAGCAGGCAGTAATCACGCAGCTCAGCAGGCCCTGATCACGTGACTAGCATGCACTGTTCACGTGGCTGATCATACACTGATCACGTGATGATCATGCACTGATCACGTGGATATCATGCACTGATGACGTGGCTGATCATGCACTGATCACGTGGCTGATCATGCACTGATCACGTGGCTGATCATGCACTGATCACGTGTTTATCAGGCACTGATCAGTGGCTGACAGGCGCTGATCACGGGACTGTGCATGCACTGATCACGTGGCTATCATGCACTGATCACGTGACTGCGCATGCACTGATCACGTGGCTGTTCGGGCACTGATCACGGGTTTATCAGGCAGTGATCAGTGACTGACAGGTGCTGATCAGGGGCCTGTGCACGCACTGATCAGCTGGCTGATCAGGAACTGACCACCTGACAGCGCATGCAGTGATCACCTGGCTGGTCGTTCACTGATCACGTGTTTATCATACGGTGATCACGTGACTGAGAGGCGCTGATCACGTGACTGGGCCGTCAGTGATCACGTGGCTGAGCAGGCACTGATACCGTGACTGAGCATGCACTGATCATGTGCCGGGAGCCGGGGAGGCATTCCACTCTGGACAAAGGTCATGAGGAAGGAGGCTCGGCATACGCAAATGCGGGATCGAGCCTCAGGAGTCCACCCGGATATTCTCCAGCATCTCCCCCCCAAAAAAACCAGAGTCTGCCTACTGTATTGCTTTGTGCTCTCACCTCTGATTTCACTGGGGGCAGTCCCCCAACACCATCTCGCTCTCTCTGTCAAAGAGTTAACTCACAGCTCCAATTCATAAAGTTCCTTGTCATTCTTCCCTTTAACTTCCAGCTGAATCTCCATCTGGAGCGCGGAACCCATGACGCTTACTAATTACGCCTGGGCTGCTAAGACCCACTCGAGAAGGTGTCTAGGGTGAGGCACCTTTCGCTATTCGAGAGGGCGCCTGCGGCCTACGTAAGTGGTGCAAACTTCTTGTCTTGAAGTTTGATTGGTCTTCCGTGTAAACCAAGCTACTCAGTCTCTTTTCTCCACCGAATTTTCCTACTGAGCTCTCCTCATACTATTATTCTTGACATCTCTGATTAGCATATAAATAGTCGCCTAGGCCATCTCTCCTTCGAATACCCTGGATCAGTTGGGGCTGGTCCCTGGCAGGTGGCGACCGAACAGGGACCTCAGGAGGCAATACTCAAAGAGCTGAGCAGACACGAACCACGCAATCAGCAGGCAATAAGCATGGAGCTCAGCAGTGACGAATCATGCTGCTCAACTGGCAATAATCAAGCACGTGACCAGGCAGGAATCACGCAGTTCAGCTGGCAATTGTCAAGCAGATGAGCAGACAGGAATCACGCAGCTCAGATGGCAATTGTCATGCAGATGAGCCGGCAGGAATCAAGCAGCTCAGCAGGCCCTGATCACGTGACTCTGCAGGCACTGATCACGTGGCTGATCAAGTACAGATCACGTGACTGAGCATGCACTGATCACGTGGCTATCATGCACTGATGACGTGACTGCGCATGCACTGATGACGTGGCTGATCAGGCACTGATCACATGGCTCATCATGCACTGATCACGTGTTTATCAGGCAATGATCAGTGACTGACAGGCGCTGATCATGGGACTGTGCACGCACTGATCACGTGGCTATCATGCACTGATCACGTGACTGCGCATGCACTGATGACGTGGCTGTTCGGGCACTGATCACGTGTTTATCAGGCAGTGATCAGTGACTGACAGGCGCTGATCAGGGGACTGTGCACGCACTGATCAGGTGGCTGATCAGGAACTGACCACCTGACCGCTCATGCAGTGATCACGTGGCTGGTCGTTCACTGATCACGTGTTTATCATACGGTGATCACGTGACTGAGAGGCGCTGATCACGTGACTGTGCCATCAGTGATCACGTGGCTGAGCAGGCACTGATACCGTGACTCAGCATGCACTGATCCTGTGCCGGGAGCCGGGGAGGCATTCCACTCTGGACAAAGGTCATGAGGAACGAGGCTCGGCATACGCAAATGCGGGATCGAGCCTCAGGAGTCCACCCGCATATTCTCCAGCATCTCCCCCCCAAAAAAACCAGAGTCTGCCTGCTGTATTGCTTTGTGCTCTCACCTCTGATTTCACTGGGGGCTGTCCCCCACCACCATCTCGCTCTCTCTGTCAAAGAGTTAACTTACATCTCCAATTCATAAAGTTCCTTGTCATTCTTCCCTTTAAGTTCCAGCTGAGTCTCCATCTGGAGCGCGGAACACACCACGCTTACTAATTATGCCTGGGCTGCTAAGACCCACTCGAGAAGGTGTCTAGGGTGAGGCACCTTTCGCTATTCGAGAGGGCACCTGCGGCCTACGTAAGTGGTGCAAATTTCTTGTCTTGAAGTTTGATTGGTCTTCCGCGTAAACCAAGCTACTCAGTCTCTTTTCTCCACCGAATTTTCCTACTGAGCTCTCCTCATACTATTATTCTTGACACCTCTGATTAGCATATAAATAGTCGCCTAGGCCATGTCTCCTTCGAATACCCTGGATCAGTTGGGGCTGGTCCCCGGCAGGTGGCGACCGAACAGGGACCTCAGGAGGCGATACTCAAAGAGCTGTGCAGACCCGAACCACGCAATCAGCAGGCAATAAGCATGGAGCTCAGCAGTGACGAATCATGCTGCTCAACTGGCAATAATCAAGCACGTGAGCAGGCAGGAATCACGCAGCTCAGCTGGCAATTGTCAAGCAGATGAGCCGGCAGGAATCACGCAGCTCAGCAGGCCCTGATCACGTGACTCTGCAGGCACTGATCACGTGGCTGATCAAGTACAGATCACGTGACTGAGCATGCACTGATCACGTGGCTATCATGCACTGATGACGTGACTGCGCATGCACTGATGACATGGCTGTTCGGGCACTGATCACGTGTTTATCAGGCAGTGATCAGTGACTGACAGGCGCTGATCAGGGGACTGTGCACGCACTAATCAGGTGGCTGATCAGGAAATGACCACCTGACTGCGCATGCACTGATGACGTGGCTGGTCGTTCACTGATCACGTGTTTATCATACGGTGATCACGTGACTGAGAGGCGCTGATCACGTGACTGTGCCGTCAGTGATCACGTGGCTGAGCAGGCAGTGATATCGTGACTGAGCATGCACTGATCATGTGCCGGGAGCCGGGGAGGCATTCCACTCTGGACAAAGGTCATGAGGAAGGAGGCTCGGCATATCAAATGCGGGATCGAGCCTCAGGAGTCCACCCGGATATTCTCGAGCATCTCTCCCCCAAAAAAACCAGAGTCTGCCTACTGTATTGCTTTGTGCTCTCACCTCTGATTTCACTGGGGGCTGTCCCCCACCACCATCTCGCTCTCTCTGTCAAAGAGTTAACTTACAGCTCCAATTCATAAAGTTCCTTGTCATTCTTCCCTTTAACTTCCAGCTGAGTCTCCATCTGGAGCGCGGAACCCACCACGCTCACTAATTATGCCTGGGCTGCTAAGACCCACTCGAGAAGGTGTCTAGGGTGAGGCACCTTTCGCTATTCGAGAGGGCGCCTGCGGCCTACGTAAGTGGTGCAAACTTCTTGTCTTGAAGTTTGATTGGTCTTCCGCGTAAACCAAGCTACTCAGTCTCTTTTCTCCACCGAATTTTCCTACTGAGCTCTCCTCATACTATTATTCTTGACATCTCTGATTAGCATATAAATAGTCGCCTAGGCCATCTCTCCTTCGAATACCCTGGATCAGTTGGGGCTGGTCCCCGGCAGGTGGCGACCGAACAGGGACCTCAGGAGGCGATACTCAAAGAGCTGAGCAGACACGAACCACGCAATCAGCAGGCAATAAGCATGGAGCTCAGCAGTGACGAATCATGCTGCTCAACTGGCAATAATCAAGCACGTGACCAGGCAGGAATCACGCAGCTCAGCTGGCAATTGTCAAGCAGATGAGCCGACAGGAATCACGCAGCTCAGCAGGCCCTGATCACGTGACTCTGCAGGCACTGATCACGTGGCTGATCAAGTACAGATCACGTGACTGAGCATGCACTGATCACGTGGCTATCATGCACTGATGACGTGGCTGATCAGGCACTGATCACATGGCTCATCATGCACTGATCACTTGTTTATCAGGCAATGATCAGTGACAGACAGGCACTGATCATGGGACTGTGCACCCACTGATCACGTGGCTATCATGCACTGATCACGTGACTGAGCATGCACTGATGACGTGGCTGTTCGGGCACTGATCACGTGTTTATCAGGCAGTGATCAGTGACTGACAGGCGCTGATCAGGGGACTGTGCACGCACTGATCAGGTGGCTGATCAGGAACTGACCACCTGACCGGGCATGCAGTGATCACGTGGCTGGTCGTTCACTGATCACGTGTTTATCATACGGTGATCACGTGACTGAGAGGCGCTGATCACGTGACTGTGCCGTCAGTGATCACGTGGCTGAGCAGGCACTGATATCGTGACTGAGCATGCACTGATCATGTGCCGGGAGCCGGGGAGGCATTCCACTCTGGACAAAGGTCATGAGGAAGGAGGCTCGGCATACGCAAATGCGGGATCGAGCCTCAGGAGTCCACCCGGATATTCTCGAGCATCTCCCCCCCAAAAAAACCAGAGTCTGCCTACTGTATTGCTTTGTGCTCTCACCTCTGATTTCACTGGGGGCTGTCCCCTACCACCATCTCGCTCTCTCTGTCAAAGAGTTAACTTACAGCTCCAATTCATAAAGTTCCTTGTCATTCTTCCCTTTAACTTCCAGCTGAGTCTCCATCTGGAGCGCGGAACCCACCACGCTTACTAATTATGCCTGGGCTGCTAAGACCCACTCGAGAAGGTGTCTAGGGTGAGGCACCTTTCGCTATTCAAGAAGGGGCCTGCGGCCTACGTAAGTGGTGCAAACTTCTTGTCTTGAAGTTTGATTGGTCTTCCGCGTAAACCAAGCTACTCAGTCACTTTTTCCACCGAATTTTCCTACTGAGCTCTCCTCATACTATTATTCTTGACATCTCTGATTAGCATATAAATAGTCGCCTAGGCCATCTCTCCTTCGAATACCCTGGATCAGTTGGGGCTGGTCCCCGGCAGGTGGCGACCGAACAGGGACCTCAGGAGGCAATACTCAAAGAGCTGAGCAGACACGAACCACGCAATCAGCAGGTAATAAGCATGGAGCTCAGCAGTGACGAATCATGCTGCTCAACTGGCAATAATCAAGCATGTGACCAGGCAGGAATCACGCGCTCATCTGGCAATTGTCAAGCAGATGAGCCGGCAGGAATCACGCAGCTCAGCAGGCCCTGATCACGTGACTGAGCATGCACTGTACACGTGGCTGATCATACACTTATCACGTGATTTATTATGCACTGATAAATTGGATATCATGCACTGATCACGTGGCTGATCATGCAATGATCACGCAGCTACCATGTACTGGTCACATGACTGATCATGCACTGATCACATAATTGATCATGCTCTGATCACCTGGCTTATCATGCATTGATCATGTGACTGATCATGTGCTGATCATGTTTGGTGTCACACACTGATCATGTGCATCTGCAGGCAATGAACAAAGAGCTGAGTAGAAAGGAATCAGTCAGCAGGCTATAATTATTGAACTCAGCTTTGAGAAATCATGCTGCTCAGCTGGCAATAATCAAGTAGATGAGCAGGCAGGAATTATGCAGCACAGGTGGCAATTGTCAAGGAGATGACAGGCAGGAATCGTACAGCTCAGCTGGCAAATTACAAGCAGATGAGCAGACAGTAATCACGCAGCTCAGCAGGCCCTTATCACGTGACTGAGCATGCAATGTTCACGTGGCTGATCACACACCTATCACGTGAATAATCATGCACTGATCACGTGGCTCTCATGCACTGATCACTTGCCTGGTCATACACTGATCACGCAGCTACCATGTACTGGTCACGTGACTGATCATGCACTGATGACGTAATTGATCATGCACTGATCATGTGGCTGATCATGCACTGATCACGTGACTGATCATGCACTGATCACGTGGGTGATCATGCACTGATCACGTGGCTATCATACACTTATCACATGGCAGATCATACACTGATCATATAGCTACCATGTACCGGTCACGTTAATGATCTTACACCCATCAGGTGACTGATCATGCACTGATCACATGGCTATCATGCACTGACCACGAGACTGAAAATGCACTGATAACATCTAATCATGCACTGATCACATGACTGCCCATGCACTGATCATGTGGATGATCATACACTAATCATGTGACAGATCATGCACTGATCACGTGGCTGATCATGCACTGATACCGTGACTGAGCATGGACTGATCACATGACTATCATGTAGTGATCACGTGACTTAATGGCGCTGATCATGTGACTGATCATGCGCTGATCATGTTTGCTATCATACACTGATCATTTGCCTCTGGAGGCAATAAACAAAGAGTTGAGTAGGCACGAATCAAACAGTCAGCAGGCAAGAATCATGGAACTCAGCTGTGAGGAGTCATGCTGCTCAGCTGGCAATAATCAAGCAGCTGAGCAGGCAGGAATTACGCAGCACAGCTGACAATTGTCAAGCAGATGACAGGCAGGAATCATGCAGCTCAGCTGGCAATTTTCAAGCAGATGAGCAGACAGTAATCACGCAGCTCAGCAGGCCCTTATCACGTGACTGAGCATGCACTATTCACGTGGCTGATCATACACTGATCACGTGATGATCATGCACTGATCACTTGGATATCATTCACTGATCACGTGGCTGATCATACACTGTTCACGTGTCTCACCATGCACTGATCACGTGGCTGATCATACACTGCTCAGGTAACTGATCATGCACTGATCACGTGGCTATCATGCACTGATCACGTGGATGAACATGCACTGTTCACGTGGGTGATCACACACCTGTCACGTGACATATCATGCACTGATCATGTGGCACTCATGCACTGATCACGTGGCTGATCATACTCTGCTCACGTAACTGATCATGCACACATCACGTGGCTATCATGCACTGCTTACCTGGCTCGTCATGGAATGATCACGTAGCTACCATATACTGGTCACGTGACTGATCATGCACAGATCATGTCAATGATCATGCACTGTTGAAGTGACTGATCATGTACTGATAACGTGACTGATCATGCACTGATCACGTGTCTACCATGCACTGCTTACGTGGCTGATCATGCAAGGATCACGTAGCAACCATGTACTGGTCACGTGACTGATCATGCACTGATCACGTAATTGATCCTGCACTCATCACGTGGCTCATCATGCACTGATCACGTGGGTGATCACACATGTATCACGTGACTGATCATGCACTGATCACGTGGCTCTCATGCACTGATCATGTGGCTATCATGCACTGATCACGTAGCTGTCATGCACTGATCACGTGGCTGATCACGCAATGATCACCTAGCTACCATGTACTGGTCATGTGACTGATCATGCACTGAAAACCTAATTGATCCAGCACTGATCACATGGCTCATCACGCACTGATCCGGTAGCTGATCACACAGGTATCACTTGACAGATCATGTACAGATCACGTAAATAATCATGAAGTGATCACGTGGCTATCCTGCACTGATCAAATGGATAACATGCACTGATCACGTGGCTGATCACACACGTATCACGTGACTGATCATGCACTGATCACGTGGCTATCATGCACTGATCACGTGGCTATCATGCACTGATCACGTGGCTGATCATGCAATGATCAGGTAGCTACCATGCACTGGTCACGTGACTGATCATGCACTGATCAGGTAATTGATCATGCACTGATCACGTGACTGATCATGCAGAGATCACGTGACTGATCATGCACAGATCACGTGACTGATCAGGCACTTATCACTTGGATATCATGCACTGCTCACGTGGCTGATCATGCAATGATCACGCAGCTATCATGTACTGGTCACATGACTGATCATGCACTGATCACATAATTGATCATGCACTGATCACCTGGCTTATCATGCCTTGATTATGTGACTGATCGTGTGCTGATAATGTTTGGTGTCACACACTGATCATGTGCCTCTGGAGGCAATGAACATAGAGCTGAGGAGGCAGGAATCAGTCAGCAGGCTATAATCATGGAACTCAGCTCTGAGAAATCATGCTGCTCAGCTGGCAATAATCAAGTAGATGAGCAGGCAGGAATTACGCAGCACAGGTGGCAATTGTCAAGGAGATGACAGGCAGGAATCGTGCAGCTCAGATGGAAATTGTCAAGCAGATGAGCAGACAGTAATCACGCAGCTCAGCAGGCCCTGATCACGTGACTGAGCATGCACTGTTCACGTGGCTGATCACACACCTATCACATGACTGATAATGCACTGATCACGTGTCTATCATGCACTGATCACTTGGCTGGACATACATTGATCACGTGCCTGGTCATGCACTGATCAGGTGGCTGATCATGCACTGATCACGTGACTGATCATGCACTGATCTCTTGTCTGATTATGCACTGATCACGTGGCTGATCATGCGATGATCACGCAGCTACCATGTACTGGTCACATGACTGATCATGCACTGATCACGTGACTGATCATGCAGTGATCACGTGGCTATAATGCACTACTCACGTGGCTGATCATGCAATGATCATGTAGCTACCATGTACAGGTCACGTGAATGATCATACACCCATCAGGTGACTGATCATGCACTGATCAGGTCTATATCATGCACTGATCACATGACTGCCCATGCACTGATCACGTGGGTGATCATACACTAATCATGTGACAGATCGTGCACTGATCACGTGACTGATCATGCACTGATACAGTGACAGAGCATGGACTGATCACATGACTATCATGTAGTGATCACGTGACTTAATGGCCCTGATCATGTGACTGATCATGCGCTGATCATATTTGCTATCATACACTGATCATGTGCCTCTGGAGGCAATAAACAAAGAGCTGAGTAGGCACGAATCAAACAGTCAGCAGGCAATAATAATGGAACTCAGGTGTGAGGAATCATGCTGCTCAGCTGGCAATAATCAAGCAGCTGAGCAGGCAGGAATTACGCAGCACAGCTGGCAATTGTCAAGCAGATGACAGGCAGGAATCGTGAAGCTGAGCTGGCAATTGTCAAGCAGATGAGCAGACCGTAATCACGCAGCTCAGCAGGCCCTGATCACGTGACTGAGCATGCACTGTTCACGTGGCTGATAATACACTGATCACGTGATTGATCATGCACTGATCACTTGGATAGCATGCACTGATCACGTGGCTGATCATACAATGTTCACGTGTCTGACCATGCACTGATCACGTGGCTGATCATACACTGCTCACGTAACTGATCATGCACTGATCACGTGGCTATGATGCACTGAATACGTAGCTGAACATGCACTGTTCACGTGGCTGATCACACACCTGTCACGTGACATATCATGCACTGATCACTTGGCACTCATGCACTGATTACGTGGCTGATCATACTCTGTTCACGTAACTCATCATGCACACATCACGTTTCTATCATGCACTGCTCACGCGGCTCGACACGGAATGGTCACGTAGCTACCATATACTGGTCACGTGATTGATCATGCACGGATCACGTCAATGATCATGCACTGTTCATGTGACTGATCATGTACTGATCACGTGACTGATCATGCACTGATCACGTGTCTGATCATGCACTAATCACGTAATTGATCATGCACTTATCATTTGGCTGATCATGCACTGATCACGTGGCTGATCATACACTGATCACGTGACTGATCATGCACTGATCACGTGACTGATCATGCACTGATCACGTGGCTATCATGCACTGATCACTAGGCTGGTCATACACTGATCACATGACTGATCATGCACTGTTCACGTGACGGATCATGTACAGATCACGTGAATAATCATGAAGTGATCACGTGGCTATCCTGCACTGATCACGTGGATAACATGCACTGATCACGTGGCTGATCACACACGTATCACGTGACTGATCATGCACTGATCACGTGGCTATCATGCACTGATCACGTGGCTATCATGCACTGATCACGTGGCTGATCATGCAATGATCACGTAGCTACCATGCACTGGTCACGTGACTGATCATGCACTGATCAGGTAATTGATCATGCACTGATCACATGACTGATCATGCACAGATCACCTGACTGTTCATGCACAGATCATGTGACTGATCATGCACTGATCACGTGGCTATCATGCACTGCTCACGTGGCTGATCATGCAATGATCACGCAGCTACCATGTACTGGTCACATGACTGATCATGCACTGATCACATAATTGATCATGCACTGTTCACCTGGCTTATCATGCATTGATCATGTGACTGATCATGTGCTGATCATGTTTGGTGTCACACACTGATCATGTGCCTCTGGAGGCAATGAACATAGAGCTGAATAGGCAGGAATCAGTCAGCAGGCTATAATCATGGAACTCACCTCTGAGAAATCATGCTGCTCAGCTGGCAATAATCAAGTAGATGAGCAGGCAGGAATTACGCAGCACAGGTGGCAATTGTCAAGGAGATGACAGGCAGGAATCGTGCAGCTCAGCTGGAAATTGTCAAGCAGATGAGCAGACAGTAATCACGCAGCTCAGCAGGCCCTGATCACCTGACTGAGCATGCACTGTTCACATGGCTGATCACACACCTATCACGTGACTGATCATGCACTGATCATGTGACTGATCATGCACTGATCACGTAGCTATCTTGCACTGATCACTTGGCTGATCATACACTCATCACGGGACTGATCGTGCACTGATCACGGCGCTATCGTGCATTGACTACATGACTCCACATGCACTGATCACCTGGATGATCATGCACTGATCACGTGACTGACCATGCACTGATCACGTGACTGATCATGCACTGATCACGTGTCTGATCATGCACTGATCACGTAATTGATCATGCACTTATCATTTGGCTGATCATGCACTGATCACGTGGCTGATCATACACTGATCACGTGACTGATCATGCACTGATCACGTGACTGATCATGCACTGATCACGTGGCTATCATGCACTGATCACTAGGCTGGTCATACACTGATCACATGACTGATCATGCACTGTTCACGTGACGGATCATGTACAGATCACGTGAATAATCATGAAGTGATCACGTGGCTATCCTGCACTGATCACGTGGATAACATGCACTGATCACGTGGCTGATCATACTCTGCTCACGTAACTGATCATGCACACATCACGTGGCTATCATGCACTGCTCACGTGGCTCGTCATGGAATGATCACGTAGCTACCATATACTGGTCACGTGACTGATCATGCACAGATCACGTCAATGATCATGCACTGTTCAAGTGACTGATCATGTACTGATCACGTGACTGATCATGCACTGATCACGTGGCTATCATGCTCTGCTTACGTGGCTGATCATGCAAGGATCACGTAGCAAACATGTACTGGTCACGTGACTGATCATGCACTGATCACGTAATTGATCCTGCACTCATCACGTGGCTCATCATGCACTTATCACGTGGCTGATCACACATGTATCACGTGACTGATCATGCACTGATCACGTGGCTCTCATGCACTGATCATGTGGCTATCATGCACTGATCACGTAGCTGTCATGCACTGATCACGTGGCTGATCACGCAATGATCACCTAGCTACCATGTACTGGTCATGTGACTGATCATGAACTGATCACCTAATTGATCCAGCAATGATCACATGGCTCATCACGCACTGATCCGGTAGCTGATCACACACGTATCACTTGACTGATCATGTACAGATCACGTAAATAATCATGAAGTGATCACGTGGCTATCCTGCACTGATCACGTGGATAACATGCACTGATCACGTGGCTGATCACACACGTATCACGTGACTGATCATGCACTGATCACGTGGCTATCATGCACTGATCACGTGGCTATCATGCACTGATCACGTGGCTGATCATGCAATGATCACGTAGCTACCATGCACTGGTCACGTGACTGATCATGCACTGATCAGGTAATTGATCATGCACTGATCACGTGACTGATCATGCAGAGATCACGTGACTGATCATGCACTGATCACTTGGATATCATGCACTGGTCACATGGCTGATCATGCAATGATCACGCAGCTACCATGTACTGGTCACATGACTGATCATGCACTGATCACATAATTGATCATGCACTGATCACCTGGCTTATCATGCCTTGATTATGTGACTGATCATGTGCTGATCATGTTTGGTGTCACACACTGATCATGTGCCTCTGGAGGCAATGAACATAGAGCTGAGGAGGCAGGAATCAGTCAGCAGGCTATAATCATGGAACTCACCTCTGAGAAATCATGCTGCTCAGCTGGCAATAATCAAGTAGATGAGCAGGCAGGAATTACGCAGCACATTTGGCAATTGTCAAGGAGATGACAGGCAGGAATCGTGCAGCTCAGCTGGAAATTGTCAAGCAGATGAGCAGACAGTAATCACGCAGCTCATCAGGCCCTGATCACGTGACTGAGCATGCACTGTTCACGTGGCTGATCACACACCTATCACATGACTGATCATGCACTGATCATGTGACTGATCATGCACTGATCACGTGTCTATCATGCACTGACACTTGGCTGGACATACATTGATCACGTGCCTGGTCATGCACTGATCACGTGGCTGATCATGCACTGATCACGTGACTGATCATGCACTGATCTCTTGTCTGATCATGCACTGATCACGTGGCTATCATGCACTGCTCACGTGGCTGATCATGCGATGATCACGCATCTACCATGTACTGGTCACATGACTGATCATGCACTGATCACGTGACTGATCATGCAGTGATCACGTGGCTATCATGCACTACTCACGTGGCTGATCATGCACTGATCACGTCTATATCATGCACTGATCACATGACTGCCCATGCACTGATTACGTGGGTGATCATACACTAATCATGTGACAGATCGTGCACTGATCACGTGGCTGATCATGCACTGATACCGTGACTGAGCATGGACTGATCACATGACTATCATGTAGTGATCACGTGACTTAATGGCGCTGATCATGTGACTGATCATGCGCTGAGCATGTTTGCTATCATACACTGATCATGTGCCTCTGGAGGCAATAAACAAAGAGCTGAGAAGGCACGAATCAAACAGTCAGCAGGCAATAATCATGGAACTCAGGTGTGAGGAATCATGCTGCTCAGCTGGCAATAATCAAGCAGCTGAGCAGGCAGGAATTACGCAGCACAGCTGGCAATTGTCAAGCAGATGACAGGCAGGAATCATGCAGCTCAGCTGGCAATTTTCAAGCAGATGAGCAGACAGTAATCACGCAGCTCAGCAGGCCCTTATCACGTGACTGAGCATGCACTATTCACGTGGCTGATCATACACTGATCACGTGATGATCATGCACTGATCACTTGGATATCATGCACTGATCACGTGGCTGATCATACACTGTTAACGTGTCTGACCATGCACTGATCACGTGGCTGATCATACACTGCTCAGGTAACTGATCATGCACTGATCACGTGGCTATCATGCACTGATCACGTGGATGAACATGCACTGTTCACGTGGGTGATCACACACCTGTCACGTGACATATCATGCACTGATCACGTGGCACTCATGCACTGATCACGTGCCTGATCATACTCTGCTCACGTAACTGATCATGCACACATCACGTGGCTATCATGCACTGCTTACGTGGCTCGTCATGGAATGATCACGTAGCTACCATATACTGGTCACGTGACTGATCATGCACAGATCACGTCAATGATCATGCACTGTTCAAGTGACTGATCATGTACTGATCACGTGACTGATCATGCACTGATCACGTGGCTATCATGCTCTGCTTACGTGGCTGATCATGCAAGGATCACGTAGCAAACATGTACTGGTCACGTGACTGATCATGCACTGATCACATAATTGATCCTGCACTCATCACGTGGCTCATCATGCACTTATCACGTGGCTGATCACACATGTATCACGTGACTGATCATGCACGGATCACGTGGCTCTCATGCACTGATCATGTGGCTATCATGCACTGATCACGTAGCTGTCATGCACTGATCACGTGGCTGATCACGCAATGATCACCTAGCTACCATGTACTGGTCACATGACTGATCATGCTCTGATCACATAATTGATCATGCACTGATCACCTGGCTTATCATGCCTTGATCATGTGACTGATCATGTGCTGATCATGTTTGGTGTCACACACTGATCATGTGCCTCTGGAGGCAATGAACATAGAGCTGAGGAGGCAGGAATCAGTCAGCAGGCTATAATCATGGAACTCACCTCTGAGAAATCATGCTGCTCAGCTGGCAATAATCAAGTAGATGAGCAGGCAGGAATTACACAGCACATTTGGCAATTGTCAAGGAGATGACAGGCAGGAATCGTGCAGCTCAGCTGGAAATTGTCAAGCAGATGAGCAGACAGTAATCACGCAGCTCATCAGGCCCTGATCACGTGACTGAGCATGCACTGTTCACGTGGCTGTTCACACACCTATCACATGACTGATCATGCACTGATCATGTGACTGATCATGCACTGATCACGTGTCTATCATGCACTGATCACTTGGCTGGACATACATTGATGACATGCCTGGTCATGCACTGATCACGTGGCTGATCATGCACTGATCACGTGACTGATCATGCACTGATCTCTTGTCTGATCATGCACTGATCACGTGGCTATCATGCACTGCTCACGTGGCTGATCATGCGCTGATCACGCAGCTACCATGTACTGGTCACATGACTGATCATGCACTGATCACGTGACTGATCATGCAGTGATCACGTGGCTATCATGCACTGCTCACGTGGCTGATCATGCACTGATCACGTGGCTATCATGCACTGATCACATGACTGCCCATGCACTGATCACGTGGGTGATCATACCCTAATCATGTGACAGATCGTGCACTGATCACGTGGCTGATCATGCACTGATACCGTGACTGAGCATGGACTGATCACATGACTATCATGTAGTGATCACGTGACTTAATGGCGCTGATCATGTGACTGATCATGCGCTGATCATGTTTGCTATCATACACTGATCATGTGCCTCTGGAGGCAATAAACAAAGAGCTGAGTAGGCACGAATCAAACAGTCAGCAGGCAATAATCATGGAACTCATGTGTGAGGAATCATGTTGCTCAGCTGGCAATAATCAAGCAGCTGAGCAGGCAGGAATTACGCAGCACAGCTGGCAATTGTCAAGCAGATGAGCCAACAGGAATCACGCAGCTCAGATGGCAATTGTCATGCAGATGAGCCGGCAGGAATCACGCAGCTTAGCAGGCCCTGATCACGTGACCCTGCAGGCACTGATCACGTGGCTGATCAAGTACAGATCACGTGACTGAGCATGCACTGATCTCGTGTCTGATCATGCACTGATCACGTGGCTATCATGCACTGCTCACGTGGCTGATCATGCGATGATCACGCAGCTAACATGTACTGGTCACATGACTGATCATGCACTGATCACGTGGCTGATCATACACTGCTCAGGTAACTGATCACGTGGCTATCATGCACTGATCACGTGGCTGAACATGTACTGTTCACGTGGCTGATCACACACCTGTCACGTGACATATCATGCACTGATCACGTGGCACTCATGCACTGATCACCTGGCTGATCATACTCTGCTCACGTGGCTCGTCATGGAATGATCACATAGCTACCATATACTGGTCACGTAACTGATCATGCACTGATCACGTGGATATCATGCACTGATCACGTGGCTGAACATGCACTGTTCACGTGGCTGATCACACACCTGTCACGTGACTGATCATGCACTGATCACGTGGCACGCATGCACTGATCACGTGGCTGATCATACTCTGCTCACGTAACTGATCATGCACACATCACGTGGCTATCATGCACTTCTCACCTGGCTGGTCATGCAATGTTCACGTAGCTACCATATACTGGTCACGTGTCTGGTCATGCTCAGATCTCGTAAATGATCATGAACTGTTCAGTTGACTGATCATGTACTGATCACGTGACTTATCATGCACTGATCACGTGGCTATCATGCACTGCTCACGTGGCTGTTCATGCAATGATCACGTAGAAACCATGTACTGGTCACATGACTGATCATGCACTGATCACGTAATTAATCCTGCACTGATCACATGACTCATCATGCACTGATCACGTGGCTGATCATGCACTCATCACGTGGCCATCATGCACTGCTCACGTGGCTGATCATGCAATGATCACGCAGCTACCATGTACTGGTCACATGACTGATCATGCACTGATCACATAATTGATCATGCACTGATCACCTGGCTTATCATGCATTGATCATGTGACTGATCATGTGCTCATCATGTTTGGTGTCACACACTGATCATGTGCCTCTGGAGGCAATGAACATAGAGCTGAGTAGGCAGGAATCAGTCAGCATGCTATAATCATGGAACTCAACTCTGAGAAATCATGCTGCTCAGCTGGCAATAATCAAATAGATGAGCAGGCATGAATTACGCAGCACAGGTGGCAATTGTCAAGAAGATGACAGGCAGGAATCGTGCAGCTCAGCTGGAAAATGTCAAGCAGATGAGCAGACAGTAATCACGCAGCTCAGCAGGCCCTGATCACGTGACTGAGCATGCACTGTTCACGTGGCTGATCACACACCTATCACGTGACTGATCATGCACTGATCATGTGACTGATCATGCACTGATCACGTAGCTATCTTGTACTGATCACTTGGCTGATCATACACTCATCAGGGGACTGATCGTGCACTGATCATGGCGCTATAATGCATTGACTACATGACTCACATGCACTGATCACGTGGATGATCATGCACTGATCACGTGACTGACCATGCACTGATCACGTGACTGATAATGCACTGATCACGTGGCTGATCATGCACTGATCACGTGGCTATCATGCACTGCTCACGTCGCTGATCTGGCAAAGATCACGTAGCTACCATGTACTGGTCACGTGACTGATCATGCACTGATCACGTAATTGATCATGCACTGATCATGTGGCTGATCATGCACTGATCACGTGGCTGATCATACACTGATCACGTGACTGATCATGCACTGATCACGTGGCTGATCATGCACTGATCACGTGGCTATCATGCACTACTCACGTCGCTGATCTGGCAAAGATCACGTAGCTACAATGTACTGGTCACGTGACGGATCATGCACTGATCACGTAATTGATCATGCACTGATCATGTGGCTGATCATGCACTGACCACGTGGCTGATCCTACAATGATCACGTGACTGATCATGCACTGATCACCCGGCTGACCATGCACTGATCACGAAGCTGATCATACACTGATCACGTGACTGTGCATGCACTGATAACGTGGGTGATCATGCACTGATCAAGTGTTTGATCATGCACTGATCACGTGGCTGATCATACACTGTTCATGTGCATGATCATGCACTAAATATGTTGCGGATCATGCACTGATCACGTAGCTGATCATACACTGATCACCTGGCTGATCATACTCTGATCACCTGGCTGATCAGACACTGATCACGTGGCTGATCATACTCTGAACACGAAGCTGATCATACACTGATCACGTGACTGCATGCACTGATCAATTGAGTGCCCATGCACTGATCACGTGGATGATCATACACTGATCATGTAACTGATCATGCACTAAAAAAATGGCTGATCAAGCCCTGATCACATGACTGATCATGCACTGTTCACGAAGCTGATCATACAATGATCACGTGACTGTGCATGCACTGATCACTTGGCTGATCATGCACAGATCACATGGCTATCATGCACTGATCACTTGATTGTGCATGCAATAATCACGTGGATGATCATGCATTTATCACGTGGCTGATCGTGCACTAATCACAAGGGTGATCATGAACTGATCACGTGACTTAGCATGCTGTGATCTCGTGTCTGAATGGTGCTGATCATGTGACTAATCAAGAACTGATCACGTGGCTATCATGCAGTGATCACGTGACTGATTATGCACTGATCGCGAAGCTATCATGCACTGATCACATGACAGCTCATGCCATGATCGCGTGACTGATCATGCACTGATCACGTGGCTATCATGCACTGATCATATGGCTAATCATACATTGATCACCTAAATAATCATGCACTCATCCCGGGGCGGTCTTGCACTGATCACGTGGCTGATCAGGCACTGATAACTTAGCTATCATGCACTGATCACATGACTGTGCAAGAACTGTTCACGTGGATATCATACACTGGACACGTGACAGATCATGCACTGATCACGTGACTGATCATGCACTGATCTGGTGGCTATCATGCATTGATCACGTGATTGGTCATACACAGATCACGTGACTGATCATGCACTGATCACGTGACTGCACATGCACTGATCATGTAAATGTAGGCAATGATCACATGGCTATCATGCACTGATCACGTGGCTGATCATGCACTGATCATGAGACTGAGCATGCACTGATCACGTAGCTATCATGCATTGATCAATTGGCTATCATGCACTGATCACGTGGCTGATCATACACTGATCACGTGGCTGATCATGCACTAATCACGTTGCTTATCATGCACTGATCAGGTGGCTATCATGCACTGATCACGTGGCTGATCATGCACTGCTCACATGGCTGATCGTACACTGATCACGTGGCTGATCATGCACTAATCACGTTCCTTATCCTGCAATGATCAGGTTGCTATCATGCACTGATCACATGGCTGATCATACACTGATCAGGTGACTGCGCATGCACTGATCACATGACTGATCATGCACTGATCATGTGGCTGATCATGCACTGATAAGCTGGCTATCATACACTGATCAGGTGACTGATCATACACTGATCACGTGGCTATCATGCACTGATCATTGGTTGTGCATGCAATAATCACGTGGATGATCATGCATGTATCACCTGGCTGATCATGCACTAATCACAAGGGTGATCATGAACTGATCACGTGACTTAGCATGCTGTGATCTCGGGTCTGAGTGGTGCTAATCATGTGACTAATCAAGAACTGATCACGTGGCTCTCATGCACTGATGATGTGCCTCAGGAGGCAATAACCAAAGAGCTGAGCAGGCACGAATCACGCAATCAGCAGGCAATAATCATGGACCTCAGCTGTGATGAATCATGCTGCTCAGCTGGCAATCATCAAGCAGCTGAATAGGCAGGAATCAGACGGCTCAGCTGGCCATTGTCAAGCAGATGAGCAGGCAGGAATCACGCAGCGCAGCTGGCAATTGTCAAGCAGCGGAGCAGACAGGAAAAACGGAGCTCAGTAGGCCCTGATCACGTGACTGAGCACACACTGATCACGTGACTGATAAAGAACTGATCACGAGGCTATAATGCACTGATCATCTGACTGCGCATGCACTGATCATGTGGATGATCATACAATGATCACGTGGCTGATCACGCAATGATCACGTGACTGATCATGCACTGATCACGTGGCTATCATGCACTGCTCACATGACTGAGCATGCACTGATCACGTAGCTATCATGCATTGATCACTTGGCTATCATGCACTAATCACGTGGCTGATCATGCACTGATCACGGGACTGTGCATGCACTGATCATGTGGATGATCATACACTGATCACGTGGCTGATCACGCAATGATCACGTGACTGATCATGCACTGATCACGTGGCTATCATGCACTGCTCACATGACTGAGCATGCACTGATCACGTTGCTATCATGCACTGATCACTTGGCTATCATGCACTAATCACGTGGCTGATCATGCACTGATCACGTGGCTGATCATGCAATGATAACCTGGCTATCATACACTGATCACGTGACTGATCATGCACTCTTCACTGGCCTGATCATGCACTGATCCCGTGGCTGATCATGCAATGATCAGGAAGCTGATTATACACTGATCACGTGACTCTGCCTGCTGTGTGGCTGATCATGCACTGATCACGTGGCTGATCATACACTGATCACGTGCTGATCATGCACTGATCACGGTGCGGATCATGAACTGATCACGTGGCTGATCAAACACGATCACGTGGCTGTTCATGCACTGATCACGTGGCTGATCATACACTTATCAATTTACTGATAATGCACTGATCACGTGCCTGATTATGCACTGATCACGAAGCTGACCATACACTGATCACCTGGCTGATCATACACTGATCACGTGGCTGATCATGCACTCATCACGTGGCCATCATGCACTGCTCACGTGGCTGATCATGCAATGATCACGCAGCTACCATGTACTGGTCACATGACTGAGCATGCACTGATCACATAATTGATCATGCACTGATCACCTGGCTTATCATGCATTGATCATGTGACTGATCATGTGCTGATCATGTTTGGTGTCACACACTGATCATGTGCCTCTGGAGGCAATGAACATAGAGCTGAGTAGGCAGGAATCAGTCAGCATGCTATAATCATGGAACTCAACTCTGAGAAATCATGCTGCTCAGCTGGCAATAATCAAATAGATGAGCAGGCATGAATTACGCAGCACAGGTGGCAATTGTCAAGAAGATGACAGGCAGGAATCGTGCAGCTCAGCTGGAAAATGTCAAACAGATGAGTAGACAGTAATCACGCAGCTCAGCAGGCCCTGATCACGTGACTGAGCATGCACTGTTCACATGGCTGATCACACACCTATCACGTGACTGATCATGCACTGATCATGTGACTGATCATGCACTGATCACGTAGCTATCTTGTACTGATCACTTGGCTGATCATACACTCATCAGGGGACTGATCGTGCACTGATCATGGCGCTATAATGCATTGACTACATGACTCCACATGCACTGATCACGTGGATGATCATGCACTGATCAGGTGACTGACCATGCACTGATCACGTGACTGATAATGCACTGATCACGTGGCTGATCATGCACTGATCGCGTGGCTATCATGCACTGCTCACGTCGCTGATCTGGCAAAGATCACGTAGCTACCATGTACTGGTCACGTGACTGATCATGCACTGATCACGTAAGTGATCATGCACTGATCATGTGGCTGATCATGCACTGATCACGTGGCTGATCATACACTGATCACGTGGCTGATCATGCACTGATCACGTGGCTATCATGCACTACTCACGTCGCTGATCTGGCAAAGATCACGTAGCTACAATGTACTGGTCACGTGACTGATCATGCACTGATCACGTAATTGATCATGCACTGATCATGTGGCTGATCATGCACTGACCACGTGGCTGATCCTACAATGATCATGTGACTGATCATGCACTGATCACCCGGCTGACCATGCACTGATCACGAAGCTGATCATACACTGATCACGTGACTGTGCATGCACTGATAACGTGGGTGATCATGCACTGATCACGTGGCTGATCATACACTGTTCATGTGCATGATCATGCACTAAATATGTTGCAGAACATGCACTGATCACGTAGCTGATCATACACTGATCACCTGGCTGATCATACTCTGATCACCTGGCTGATCAGACACTGATCACGTGGCTGATCATACTCTGAACACGAAGCTGATCATACACTGATCACGTGACTGCATGCACTGATCAATTGACTGCCCATGCAGTGATCACATGGATGATCATACACTGATCATGTAACTGATCATGCACTAAAAAAATGGCTGATCAAGCCCTGATCACATGACTGATCATGCACTGTTCACGAAGCTGATCATACAATGATCACGTGTCTGTGCATGCACTGATCACTTGGCTGATCATGCACAGATCACATAGCTATCATGCACTGATCACTTGTTTGTGCATGCAATAATCACGTGGATGATCATGCATTTATCACGTGGCTGATCATGCACTAATCACAAGGGTGATCATGAACTGATCACGTGACTTAGCATGCTGTGATCTCGTGTCTGAATGGTGCTGATCATGTGACTAATCAAGAACTGATCACGTGGCTATCATGCACTGATCACTTGGCTGATCATGCACTGATCACATGGCTATCATGCACTGATCACTTGATTGTGCATGCAATAATCACGTGGATGATCATGCATTTATCACCTGGCTGATCATGCACTAATCACAAGGGTGATCATGAACTGATCACGTGACTTAGCATGCTGTGATCTCGGGTCTGAGTGGTGCTAATCATGTGACTAATCAAGAACTGATCACGTGGCTCTCATGCACAGATGATGTGCCTCAGGAGGCAATAACCAAAGAGCTGAGCAGGCACGAATCACGCAATCAGCAGGCAATAATCATGGACCTCAGCTGTGATGAATCATGCTGCTCAGCTGGCAATCATCAAGCAGCTGAATAGGCAGGAATCAGACGGCTCAGCTGGCCATTGTCAAGCAGATGAGCAGGCAGGAATCACGCAGCTCAGCTGGCAATTGTCAAGCAGCGGAGCAGACAGGAAAAACGGAGCTCAGTAGGCCCTGATCACGTGACTGAGCACACACTGATCACGTGACTGATAATGAACTGATCACGAGGCTATAATGCACTGATCACCTGACTGCGCATGCACTGATCATGTGGATGATCATACACTGATCACGTGGCTGATCATGCAATGATAACGTGACTGATCATGCAATGATCACGTGGCTATCATGCACTGCTCACATGACTGAGCATGCACTGATCACCTAGCTATCATGCATTGATCACTTGGCTATCATGCACTAATCACGTGGCTGATCATGCACTGATCACGAAGCTGATCATACACTGATCACGGGACTGTGCATGCACTGATCACGTGGCTGATCATGCACTGATCACGTGGCTGATCATGCAATGATAACCTGGCTATCATGCACTGATCACGTGACTGATCATGCACTCTTCACTGGCCTGATCATGCACTGATCACGTGGCTGATCATGCAATGATCAGGAAGCTGATCATACACTGATCACGTGACTCTGCCTGCTGTGTGGCTGATCATGCACTGATCACGTGGCTGATCATACACTGATCACGTGCTGATCATGCACTGATCACGGTGCGGATCATGAACTGATCACGTGGCTGATCATGCACTGATCACGTGGCTGTTCATGCACTGATCACGTGGCTGACCATACACTGATCAAATTACTGATAATGCACTGATCACGTGGCTGATAATGCACTGATCACGTGGCTGATCATGCACTGATCCCCTGGCTGATCATACACTGATCACATGGCTGATCATGCACTGATCACGTGTCTGATCATCCACTGATTTGAAGCTGATCATAGACTGATCACGTGATTCATGCACTGATCCCGGGGCTGATCATGCACATATCAAGTGGCTGATCAAGCACTAATCACGTGACTGATCATTCACTGATCACGTGACTGATCATGCACTGATCACGTGACTGATCATGCACTGATCACCTGGCTGATCATGCACTAATCACGTAGCTGATCATATACTGATCACGTGACTGTGCATGCACTGATCACTTGGCTGATCATGCCCTGATCACGAGGCTGATCATGCACTGATCACATGGCTGATCATGCACTGATCACGTGCCTGATCATGCACTAATCACGTGGCGGAACATGCACTATTCACGTGGCTGATCATACACTGATCACGTGGCTGACCATACTCTGATCACGTGGCTGATCATACACTGATCACGCGGCTGATCATGCACTGATCACGTGTCCATCATGCACTAATCACGTGAATGGGCATGAACTGATCACTTACCTGTTCATGCAGTGATTCCGTGGCTATCATGCACTGATCACGTGGCTGATCATGCACTGATCACATGACTGATTAAGCACTGATCGCGTAGCTATAATGCACTGATCACATGACTGCGCATGCCATGATCATGTGACTGATCATGCACTGATCACGTGGCTATCATGCACTGATAACGTGGCTGATCATGCAGTGATCACGTGACTGATTATGCACTGATCGCGAAGCTATCATGCACTGATCACATGACTGCTCATGCCATGATCTCGTGACTGATCATGCACTGATCACGTGGCTATCATGCACTGATCATATGGCTAATCATACATTGATCACCTAAATAATCATGCACTCATCACGTGGCGTCTTGCACTGATCACGTGGCTGATCAGGCACTGATAACTTAGCTATCATGCACTGATCACATGACTGCGCAAGAACTGTTCACGTGGATATCATACACTGGACACGTGACAGATCATGCACTGATCACGTGACTGATCATGCACTGATCTGGTGGCTATCATGCATTGATCACGTGATTGGTCATACACAGATCACGTGACTGATCATGCACTGATCACGTGACTGCACATGCACTGATCATGTAAATGTAGGCAATGATCACATGGCTATCATGCACTGATCACGTGGCTGATCATGCACTGATCATGTGACTGATCATGCACTGATCACGTAGCTATCATGCACTGATCACGTGGCTATCATGCACTGATCACGTGGCTGATCATACACTGATCACGTGGCTGATCATGCACTAATCACGTTGCTTATCATGCACTGATCAGGTGGCTATCATGCACTGATCACGTGGCTGATCATGCACTGCTCACATGGCTGATCGTACACTGATCACGTGGCTGATCATGCACTAATCACGTTCCTTATCCTGCAATGATCAGGTTGCTATCATGCACTGATCACATGGCTGATCATACACTGATCAGGTGACTGCGCATGCACTGATCACATGACTGATCATGCACTGATCATGTGGCTGATCATGCACTGATAAGCTGGCTATCATACACTGATCAGGTGACTGATCATGCACTCTTCACGTGCCTGATCATGCACTGATCACGTGGCTGATCATGCACTGATCACGAAGCTGATCATACACTGATCACGTGACTGTGCATGCACTGATAACTTGGCTGGTATGCACTAATCCCGTGGCTGATCATGCACTAATCACATTGCCGATCATGCACTGATCACGTGACTGATCATGCACTGATCAGGTGCCTATCAGGCATTGATCCCGTGGTTGATCATACACTGATCACATGACTGATCATGCACTGATCACCTGGCTATCATGCACTGATCACGTAGCTGATCATGCACTGATCAAGTGATTGAACATGCACTGAAGACGTGACTGATCCTGCACTAATCACATGGCTATCATGCACTGATCATGTGACTGCGCATCCACTGATCTCGAGGATGATCATACACTGATCACGTGGCTGATCAGGAACTGATTACATGACTGACCATACAGTGATCACGTGTCTGAATATTGCTGATCATGTTATTGATCATGTGCTGATCAGGTGTGTATCATGCACTGATCACCTGACTGCGCATGCACTGACCATGTAACTGTAGGCAATTATCACATGGCTATCATGCAGTGATCACGTGGATGATCATGCACTGACCATGCACTGATCACGTAGCTATCATGCATTGATCACTTGGCTGTCATGCACTGATCACGTGGCTGATCATACACTGATCACGTGACTGCACATGCACTGATGACATGGCTGATCATACAGTGATCACGTGGCTGATCACGCACTGATCATGTGGTTGATCATGCACTAATCACGTTGCTGATCATGCACTGATCAGGTGGCTATCATGCACTGCTTACGAGGCTGATCATGCACTGACCACATGGCAATCATGCACTGATCACGTGTCTTATCATACACTGATCATTGACTGATCATGCACTGATCACGTGCCTGATCATTCACTGATCACCTGGCTGATCATGCACTGATCACGAAGCTGATCATACACTGATCACGTGACTGCATGCACTGATCATTTCGATGATCATGCATTGATCAAGGGGCTGATCATGCACTGACCACGTGGCTGATCCTACAATGATCACGTGACTGATCATGCACTGATCACGCGGCTGACCATGCACTGATCAGGAAGCTGATCATACACTGATCACGTGACTGTGCATGCACTGATAACGTGGGTGATCATGCACTGATCACGTGTTTGATCATGCACTGATCACGTGGCTGATCATACACTGTTCATGTGCCTGATCATGCACTAAATATGTTGCGGATCATGCACTGATCACATAGCTGATCATGCACTGATCACCTGGCTGATCATACTCTGATCACCTGTCTGATCAGACACTGATCACGTGGCTGATCATACTCTGAACACGAAGCTGATCATACACTGATCACGTGACTGCATGCACTGATCAATTGACTGCCCATGCACTGATCACGTGGATGATCATACGCTGATCATGTGACTGATCATGCACTAAAAAAATGGCTGATCAAGCCCTGATCACATGACTGATCATGCACTGTTCACGAAGCTGATCATACACTGATCACGTGACTGTGCATGCACTGATCACTTGGCTGATCATGCACAGATCACATGGCTATCATGCACTGATCACTTGATTGTGCATGCAATAATCACGTGGATGATCATGCATTTATCACGTGGCTGATCATGCACTAATCACAAGGGTGATCATGAACTGATCACGTGACTTAGCATGCTGTGATCACGTGTCTGAATGGTGCTGATCATGTGACTAATCAAGAACTGATCACGTGGCTATCATGCACTGATCACGTGGCTGATCATACACTGATCACGTGGCTATCATGCACTGATCACTTGATTGTGCATGCAATAATCACGTGGATGATCATGCATGTATCACCTGGCTGATCATGCACTAATCACAAGGGTGATCATGAACTGATCACGTGACTTAGCATGCTGTGATCTCGGGTCTGAGTGGTGCTAATCATGTGACTAATCAAGAACTGATCACGTGGCTCTCATGCACAGATGATGTGCCTCAGGAGGCAATAACCAAAGAGCTGAGCAGGCACGAATCACGCAATCAGCAGGCAATAATCATGGACCTCAGCTGTGATGAATCATGCTGCTCAGCTGGCAATCATCAAGCAGCTGAATAGGCAGGAATCAGACGGCTCAGCTGGCCATTGTCAAGCAGATGAGCAGGCAGGAATCACGCAGCTCAGCTGGCAATTGTCAAGCAGCGGAGCAGACAGGAAAAACGGAGCTCAGTAGGCCCTGATCACGTGACTGAGCACACACTGATCACGTGACTGATCATGCACTGATCACGAGGCTATAATGCACTGATCACCTGACTGCGCATGCACTGATCATGTGGATGATCATGCACTGATCACGTGGCTGATCACGCAATGATCACGTGACTGATCATGCACTGATCACGTGGCTATCATGCACTGCTCACATGACTGAGCATGCACTGATCACCTAGCTATCATGCATTGATCACGTGGCTATCATGCACTAATCACGTGGCTGATCATGCACTGATCACAAAGCTGATCATACACTGATCACGGGACTGTGCATGCACTGATCACGTGGCTGATCATGCACTGATCACGTGGCTGATCATGCAATGATAACCTGGCTATCATACACTGATCACGTGACTGATCATGCACTCTTCACTGGCCTGATCATGCACTGATCCCGTGGCTGATCATGCAATGATCAGGAAGCTGATCATACACTGATCACGTGACTCTGCCTGCTGTGTGGCTGATCATGCACTGATCACGTGGCTGATCATACACTGATCACGTCGATGATCATGCACTGATCACGGTGCGGATCATGAACTGATCACGTGGCTGATCATGCACTGATCACGTAGCTACCATGCACTGATCACGTGACTGATCATGCACTGATCAGGTAATTGATCATGCACTGATCACGTGACTGATCTTGCACAGATCACGTGACTGATCATGCACAGATCACGTGACTGATCATGCACTCATCACGTGGCTATCATGCACTGCTCACGAGGCTGATCATGCAATGATCACGCAGCTACCATGTACTGGTCACATGACTGATCATGCACTGATCACATAATTGATCATGCACTGATCACCTGGCTTATCATGCACTGATCATGTGACTGATTATGTGCTGATCATGTTTGGTGTCACACACTGATCATGTGCCTCTGGAGGCAATGAACATAGAGCTGAGTAGGCAGGAATCTGTCAGCAGGCTATAATCATGGAACTCAGCTCTGAGAAATCATGCTGCTCAGCTGGCAATAATCAAGTAGATGAGCAGGCAGGAATTACGCAGCACAGGTGGCAATTGTCAAGGAGATGACAGGCAGGAATCGTGCAGCTCAGCTGGAAATGGTCAAGCAGATGAGCAGACAGTAATCACGCAGCTCAGCAGGCCCTGATCACGTGACTGAGCATGCACTGTTCACGTGGCTGATCACACACCTATCACGTGACGGATCATGCACTGATCATGTGACTGATCATGCACGTATCACGTGGCTATCATGCACTGATCACTTGGCTGGACATACACTGATCACGTGCCTGGTCATGCACTGATCACGTGGCTGATCATGCACTGATCACGTGACTGATCATGCACTGATCTCGTGTCTGATCATGCACTGATCACGTGGCTATCATGCACTGCTCACGTGGCTGATCATGCGATTATCACGCAGCTAAAATGTACTGGTCACATGACTGATCATGCACTGATCACGTGACTGATCATACACTGCTCAGGTAACTGATCATGCACTGATCACGTGGCTATCATGCACTGATCACGTGGCTGAACATGCACTGTTCACGTGGCTGATCACACACCTGTCACGTGACATATCATGCACTGATCACGTGGCACTCATGCACTGATCACGTGGCTGATCATACTCTGCTCACGTGGCTCGTCATGGAATGATCACATAGCTACCATATACTGGTCACGTAACTGATCATGCACTGATCACGTGGATATCATGCACTGATCACGTGGCTGAACATGCACTGTTCACGTGGCTGATCACACACCTGTCACGTGACTGATCATGCACTGATCACGTGGCACGCATGCACTGATCACGTGGCTGATCATACTCTGCTCACGTAACTGATCATGCACTGATCACGTGGCTATCATGCACTTCTCACCTGGCTGGTCATGCAATGTTCACGTAGCTACCATATACTGGTCACGTGTCTGGTCATGCTCAGATCTCGTAAATGATCATGCACTGTTCAGTTGACTGATCATGTACTGATCACGTGACTTATCATGCACTGATCACGTGGCTATCATGCACTGCTCACGTGGCTGATCATGCAATGATCACGTAGCAACCATGTACTGGTCACATGACTGATCATGCACTGATCACGTAATTAATCCTGCACTGATCACATGACTCATCATGCACTGATCACGTGGCTGATCATGCACTCATCACGTGGCCATCATGCACTGCTCACGTGGCTGATCATGCAATGATCACGCAGCTACCATGTACTGGTCACATGACTGATCATGCACTGATCACATAATTGATCATGCACTGATCACCTGGCTTATCATGCATTGATCATGTGACTGATCATGTGCTGATCATGTTTGGTGTCACACACTGATCATGTGCCTCTGGAGGCAATAAACAAAGAGCTGAGTAGGCACGAATCAGTCAGCATGCTATAATCATGAAACTCAACTCTGAGAAATCATGCTGCTCAGCTGGCAATAATCAAATAGATGAGCAGGCATGAATTACGCAGCACAGGTGGCAATTGTCAAGAAGATGACAGGCAGGAATCGTGCAGCTCAGCTGGAAATTGTCAAGCAGATGAGCAGACAGTAATCACGCAGCTCAGCAGGCCCTGATCACGTGACTGAGCATGCACTGTTCACATGACTGATCACACACCTATCACGTGACTGATCATGCACTGATCATGTGACTGATCATGCACTGATCACGTAGCTATCTTGTACTGATCACTTGGCTGATCATACACTCATCAGGGGCTGATCGTGCACTGATCATGGCGCTATAATGCATTGACTACATGACTCCACATGCACTGATCACGTGGATGATCATGCACTGATCACGTGACTGACCATGCACTGATCACGTGACTGATAATGCACTGATCACGTGGCTGATCATGCACTGATCACTTGGCTATCATGCACTGCTCACGTCGCTGATCTGGCAAAGATCACGTAGCTACCATGTACTGGTCACGTGACTGATCATGCACTGATCACGTAATTGATCATGCACTGATCATGTGGCTGATCATGCACTGATCACGTGGCTGATCATACACTGATCACGTGACTGATCATGCACTGATCACGTGGCTGATCATGCACTGATCACTTGGCTATCATGCACTACTCACGTCGCTGATCTGGCAAAGATCACGTAGCTACAATGTACTGGTCACGTGACTGATCATGCACTGATCACGTAATTGATCATGCACTGATCATGTGGCTGATCATGCACTGACCACGTGGCTGATCCTACAATGATCACGTGACTGATCATGCACTGATCACGTGGCTGACCATGCACTGATCACGAAGCTGATCATACACTGATCACGTGACTGTGCATGCACTGATAACGTGGGTGATCATGCACTGATCACGTGTTTGATCATACACTGATCACGTGGCTGATCATACACTGATCATGTGCATGATCATGCACTAAATATATTACGGATCATGCACTGATCACGTAGCTGATCATACACTGATCACCTGGCTGATCATACTCTGATCACCTGTCTGATCAGACACTGATCACGTGGCTGATCATACTCTGATCACGAAGCTGATCATACACTGATCACGTGACTGCATGCACTGATCAATTGACTGCCCATGCAGTGATCACATGGATGATCATACACTGATCATGTAACTGATCATGCACTAAAAACATGGCTGATCAAGCCCTGATCACATGACTGATCATGCACTGTTCACGAAGCTGATCATACAATGATCACGTGACTGTGCATGCACTGATCACTTGGCTGATCATGCACTGATCACATGGCTATCATGCACTGATCACTTGATTGTGCATGCAATGATCACGTGGATGATCATGCATTTATCACGTGGCTGATCATGCACTAATCACAAGGGTGATCATGAACTGATCACGTGACTTAGCATGCTGTGATCTCGTGTCTGAATGGTGCTGATCATGTGACTAATCAAGAACTGATCACGTGGCTATCATGCACTGATCACGTGGCTGATCATACACTGATCACGTGGCTATCATGCACTGATCACTTGATTGTGCATGCAATAATCACGTGGATGATCATGCATGTATCACCTGGCTGATCATGCACTAATCACAAGGCTGATCATGAACTGATCACGTGACTTATCATGCTGTGATCTCGTGTCTGAGTGGTGCTAATCATGTGACTAATCAAGAACTGATCACGTGGCTCTCATGCACAGATGATGTGCCTCAGGAGGCAATAACCAAAGAGCTGAGCAGGCACGAATCACGCAATCAGCAGGCAATAATCATGGACCTCAGCTGTGATGAATCATGCTGCTCAGCTGGCAATCATCAAGCAGCTGAATAGGCAGGAATCAGACGGCTCAGCTGGCCATTGTCAAGCAGATGAGCAGGCAGGAATCACGCAGCTCAGCTGGCAATTGTCAAGCAGCGGAGCAGACAGGAAAAACGGAGCTCAGTAGGCCCTGATCACGTGACTGAGCACACACTGATCACGTGACTGATAATGAACTGATCACGAGGCTATACTGCACTGATCACCTGACTGCGCATGCACTGATCATGTGGATGATCATACACTGATCACGTGGCTGATCACGCACTGATCACGTGACTGATCATGCACTGATCACGTGGCTATCATGCACTGCTCACATGACTGAGCATGCACTGATCACCTAGCTATCATGCATTGATCACTTGGCTATCATGCACTAATCACGTGGCTGATCATGCACTGATCACGAAGCTGATCATACACTGATCACGGGACTGTGCATGCACTGATCACGTGGCTGATCATGCACTGATCACGTGGCTGATCATGCAATGATAACCTGGCTATCAAACACTGATCACGTGACTGATCATGCACTCTTCACTGGCCTGATCATGCACTGATCCCGTGGCTGATCATGCAATGATCAGGAAGCTGATCATACACTGATCACGTGACTCTGCCTGCTGTGTGGCTGATCATGCACTGATCACGTGGCTGATCATGCACTGATCACGTCGCTGATCATGCACTGATCACGGTGCGGATCATGAACTGATCACGTGGCTGATCATACACTGATCACGTGGCTGTTCATGCACTGATCACGTGGCTGACCATACACTTATCAAATTACTGATAATGCACTGATCACGTGGCTGATAATGCACTGATCACGTGGCTGATCATGCACTGATCCCCTGGCTGATCATACACTGATCACATGGCTGATCATGCACTGATCACGTGTCTGATCATCCACTGATTTGAAGCTGATCATAGACTGATCACGTGATTCATGCACTGATCACGGGGCTGATCATGCACTTATCAAGTGGCTGATCAAGCACTGGTCACGTGACTGATCATTCACTGATCACGTGACTGATCATGCACTGATCACGTGACTGATCATGCACTGATCACCTGGCTGATCATGCACTAATCACGTAGCTGATCATATACTGATCACGTGACTGTGCATGCACTGATAACTTGGCTGATCATGCACTGATCACGAGGCTGATCATGCACTGATCACATGGCTGGTCATACACTGATCACGTGCCTGATCGTGCACTAATCACGTGGCGGAACATGCACTATTCACGTGGCTGATCATACACTGATCACGTGGCTGATCATACTCTGATCACGTGGCTGATCATACACTGATCACGCGGCTGATCATGCACTGATCACGTTTCTATCATGCACTAATCACGAGAATGGGCATGAACTGATCACGTACCTGTTCATGCAGTGATTCCGTGGCTATCATGCACTGATCACGTGGCTGATCATGCACTGATCACATGACTGATTAAGCACTGATCTCGTAGCTATAATGCACTGATCACATGACTGCATGCCATGATCATGTGACTGATCATGCACTGATCACGTGGCTATCATGCACTGATAACGTGGCTGATCATGCAGTGATCACGTGACTGATTATGCACTGATCGCGAAGCTATCATGCACTGATCACATGACAGCTCATGCCATGATCGCGTGACTGATCATGCACTGATCACGTGGCTATCATGCACTGATCATATGGCTAATCATACATTGATCACCTAAATAATCATGCACTCATCACGGGGCGGTCTTGCACTGATCACGTGGCTGATCAGGCACTGATAACGTAGCTATCATGCACTGATCACATGACTGCGCATGAACTGTTCACGTGGATATCATACACTGGACACGTGGCAGATCATGCACTGATCACGTGACTGATCATGCACTGATCACGTGACTGCACATGCACTGATCATGTAAATGTATGCAATGATCACATGGCTATCATGCACTGATCACGTGGCTGATCATGCACTGATCATGAGACTGAGCATGCACTGATCACGTAGCTATCATGCATTGATCAATTGGCTATCATGCACTGATCACGTGGCTGATCATACACTGATCACGTGGCTGATCATGCACTAATCACGTTGCTTATCATGCACTGATCAGGTGGCTATCATGCACTGATCACGTGGCTGATCATGCACTGATCACATGGCTGATCGTGCACTGATCACGTGGCTGATCATGCACTAATCACGTTCCTTATACTGCAATGATCAGGTTGCTATCATGCACTGATCACATGGCTGATCATGCACTGATCAGGTGACTGCGCATGCACTGATCACATGACTGATCATGCACTGATCATGTGGCTGATCATGCACTGATAAGCTGGCTATCATACACTGATCAGGTGACTGATCATGCAGTCTTCACGTGCCTGATCATGCACTGATCACGTGGCTGATCATGCACTGAATACGAAGCTGATCATACACTGATCACGTGACTGTGCATGCACTGATAACTTGGCTGGTATGCACTAATCCCGTGGCTGATCATGCACTAATCACATTGCCGATCATGCACTGATCACGTGACTGATCATGCACTGATCTGGTGCCTATCAGGCATTGATCCCGTGGTTGATCATACACTGATCACATGACTGATCATGCACTGATCACCTGGCTATCATGCACTGATCACGTGGCTGATCATGCACTGATCAAGTGATTGAACATGCACTGAAGACGTGACTGATCCTGCACTAATCACATGGCTATCATGCACTGATCATGTGACTGCGCATCCACTGATCTCGAGGATGATCGTACACTGATCACGTGGCTGATCAGGAACTGATTACATGACTGACCATACAGTGATCACGTGTCTGAATATTGCTGATCATGTTATTGATCATGTGCTGATCAGGTGTGTATCATGCACTGATCACCTGACTGCGCATGCACTGACCATGTAACTGTAGGCAATTATCACATGGCTATCATGCAGTGATCACGTGGATGATCATGCACTGACCATGCACTGATCACGTAGCTATCATGCATTGATCACTTGGCTGTCATGCACTGATCACGTGGCTGATCATGCACTGATCACGTGACTGCACATGCACTGATGACATGGCTGATCATGCAGTGATCACGTGGCTGATCATGCACTGATCATGTGGTTGATCATGCACTAATCACGTGCTGATCATGCACTGATCACGTGGCTATCATGCACTGCTTACGAGGCTGATCATGCACTGATCACATGGCAATCATGCACTGATCACGTGTCTGATCATGCACTGATCATTGACTGATCATGCACTGATCACGTGCCTGATCATTCACTGATCACCTGGCTGATCATGCACTGATCACGAAGCTGATCATACACTGATCACGTGACTGCATGCACTGATCATTTCGATGATCATGCATTGATCAAGGGGCTGATCATGCACTGATCACGTGGCTGATCCTACAATGATCACGTGACTGATCATGCACTGATCACGAGGCTGACCATGCACTGATCACGAAGCTGATCATGCACTGATCACGTGACTGTGCATGCACTGATAACATGGGTGATCATGCACTGATCACGTGTTTGATCATGCACTGATCACGTGGCTGATCATACACTGTTCATGTGCCTGATCATGCACTAAATATGTTGCTGATCATGCACTGATCACATAGCTGATCATACACTGATCACCTGGCTGATCATACTCTGATCACCTGGCTGATCAGACACTGATCACGTGGCTGATCATACTCTGAACACGAAGCTGATCATACACTGATCACGTGACTGCATGCACTGATCAATTGACTGCCCATGCACTGATCACGTGGATGATCATGCACTGATCATGTGACTGATCATGCACTAATAAAATGGCTGATCAAGCCCTGATCACATGACTGATCATGTACTGTTCACGAAGCTGATCATACACTGATCACGTGACTGTGCATGCACTGATCACGTGGCTGATCATGCACAGATCACATGGCTATCATGCACTGATCACTTGATTGTGCATGCAATAATCACGTGGATGATCATGCATTTATCACGTGGCTGATCATGCACTGATCACAAGGGTGATCATGAACTGATCACGTGACTTAGCATGCACTGATCACGTGTCTGAATCGTGCTGATCATGTGACTGATCATGCACTGATCACGTGGCTATCATGCACTGATCACGTGGCTGATCATGCACTGATCACGTGGCTATCATGCACTGATCACGTGACTGTCATGCACTGATCACGTGGATGATCATGCACTGATCACCTGGCTGATCATGTGTATCACCTGATCACAAGGGTGATCATGAACTGATCACGTGACTATCATGCTGTGATCACGTGACTGAGTGGTGCTGATCATGTGACTGATCATGCACTGATCACGTGGCTATCATGCACTGATCATGTGCCTCTGGAGGCAATAAACAAAGAGCTGAGCAGGCACGAATCACGCAATCAGCAGGCAATAATCATGGACCTCAGCTGTGAGGAATCATGCTGCTCAGCTGGCAATAATCAAGCAGCTGAGCAGGCAGGAATCAGAGCTCAGCTGGCAATTGTCAAGCAGATGACAGGCAGGAATCACGCAGCTCAGCTGGCAATTGTCAAGCAGATGAGCAGACAGTAATCACGCAGCTCAGCAGGCCCTGATCACGTGACTGAGCATGCACTGATCACGTGGCTGATCATGCACTGATCACGTGGCTATCATGCACTGATCACGTGACTGATCATGCACTGATCACGTGGCTGATCATACACTGATCACGTGGCTGATCATGCACTGATCACGTGACTGATCATGCACTGATCACGTGGCTATCATGCACTGATCACGTGACTGATCATGCACTGATCACGTGGCTATCATGCACTGATCACGTGGCTATCATGCACTGATCACGTGGCTGATCATGCACTGATCACGGGACTGTCATGCACTGATCACGTGGCTGATCATGCACTGATCACGTGGCTGATCATGCACTGATCACGTGGCTATCATGCACTGATCACGTGACTGATCATGCACTGATCACTGGCTGATCATGCACTGATCACGTGGCTGATCATGCACTGATCACGTGCTGATCATGCACTGATCACGTGACTCATGCCTGCTGTGTGGCTGATCATGCACTGATCACGTGGCTGATCATGCACTGATCACGTGGCTGATCATGCACTGATCACGTGCTGATCATGCACTGATCACGTGGCTGATCATGCACTGATCACGTGGCTGATCATGCACTGATCACGTGGCTGATCATGCACTGATCACGTGACTGATCATGCACTGATCACGTGGCTGATCATGCACTGATCACGTGGCTGATCATGCACTGATCACGTGGCTGATCATGCACTGATCACGTGGCTGATCATGCACTGATCACGTGGCTGATCATGCACTGATTTGAAGCTGATCACAGACTGATCACGTGATTCATGCACTGATCACGTGGCTGATCATGCACTGATCACGTGGCTGATCATGCACTGATCACGTGACTGATCATGCACTGATCACGTGACTGATCATGCACTGATCACGTGGCTATCATGCACTGATCACGTGACTGATCATGCACTGATCACGTGACTGATCATGCACTGATCACGTGACTGATCATGCACTGATCACGTGGCTGTCATGCACTGATCACGTGGCTATCATGCACTGATCACGTGGCTGATCATGCACTGATCACGTGACTGATCATGCACTGATCACGTGGCTATCATGCACTGATCACGTGGCTATCATGCACTGATCACGTGGCTGATCATGCACTGATCACGTGGCTGATCATGCACTGATCACGTGCTGATCATGCACTGATCACGTGGCTATCATGCACTGATCACGTGGCTGATCATGCACTGATCACGTGGCTGATCATGCACTGATCACGTGGCTGATCATGCACTGATCACGTGGCTGATCATGCACTGATCACGTGCTATCATGCACTGATCACGTGGCTGATCATGCACTGATCACGTGACTGATCATGCACTGATCACGTGACTGATCATGCACTGATCACGTGGCTGATCATGCACTGATCACGTGGCTATCATGCACTGATCACGTGACTGATCATGCACTGATCACGTGGCTGATCATGCACTGATCACGTGGCTGATCATGCACTGATCACGTGGCTGATCATGCACTGATCACGTGACTGTCATGCACTGATCACGTGGCTGATCATGCACTGATCACGTGGCTGATCATGCACTGATCACGTGCTGATCATGCACTGATCACGTGACTGATCATGCACTGATCACGTGGCTATCATGCACTGATCACGTGGCTGATCATGCACTGATCACGTGACTGATCATGCACTGATCACGTGGCTATCATGCACTGATCACGTGGCTGATCATGCACTGATCACGTGACTGATCATGCACTGATCACGTGACTGATCATGCACTGATCACGTGGCTATCATGCACTGATCACGTGACTGATCATGCACTGATCACGTGGATGATCATGCACTGATCACGTGGCTGATCATGCACTGATCACATGACTGATCATGCACTGATCACGTGTCTGATATGCTGATCATGTGACTGATCATGCACTGATCACGTGTATCATGCACTGATCACGTGACTGATCATGCACTGATCATGTAACTGTCATGCACTGATCACGTGGCTATCATGCACTGATCACGTGGATGATCATGCACTGATCATGCACTGATCACGTGGCTATCATGCACTGATCACGTGGCTGTCATGCACTGATCACGTGGCTGATCATGCACTGATCACGTGACTGATCATGCACTGATCACATGGCTGATCATGCACTGATCACGTGGCTGATCATGCACTGATCACGTGGCTGATCATGCACTGATCACGTGGCTGATCATGCACTGATCACGTGGCTATCATGCACTGATCACGTGGCTGATCATGCACTGATCACGTGGCAATCATGCACTGATCACGTGGCTGATCATGCACTGATCACGTGACTGATCATGCACTGATCACGTGGCTGATCATGCACTGATCACGTGGCTGATCATGCACTGATCACGTGCTGATCATGCACTGATCACGTGACTGCATGCACTGATCACGTGCTGATCATGCACTGATCACGTGGCTGATCATGCACTGATCACGTGGCTGATCATGCACTGATCACGTGACTGATCATGCACTGATCACGTGGCTGATCATGCACTGATCACGTGGCTGATCATGCACTGATCACGTGACTGTCATGCACTGATCACGTGGCTGATCATGCACTGATCACGTGGCTGATCATGCACTGATCACGTGGCTGATCATGCACTGATCACGTGCCTGATCATGCACTGATCATGTGCTGATCATGCACTGATCACGTGGCTGATCATGCACTGATCACGTGGCTGATCATGCACTGATCACGTGGCTGATCATGCACTGATCACGTGGCTGATCATGCACTGATCACGAAGCTGATCATGCACTGATCACGTGACTGCATGCACTGATCAATTGACTGATCATGCACTGATCACGTGGCTGATCATGCACTGATCACGTGACTGATCATGCACTGATCACGTGGCTGATCATGCACTGATCACGTGACTGATCATGCACTGATCACGTGGCTGATCATGCACTGATCACGTGACTGTCATGCACTGATCACGTGGCTGATCATGCACTGATCACGTGGCTATCATGCACTGATCACGTGACTGTCATGCACTGATCACGTGGCTGATCATGCACTGATCACGTGGCTGATCATGCACTGATCACGTGGCTGATCATGCACTGATCACGTGACTGATGCATGCACTGATCACGTGTCTGAATCATGCTGATCACGTGACTGATCATGCACTGATCACGTGGCTATCATGCACTGATCACGTGGCTGATCATGCACTGATCACGTGGCTATCATGCACTGATCACGTGGCTGATCATGCACTGATCACGTGACTGATCATGCACTGATCACGTGGCTATCATGCACTGATCACGTGGCTATCATGCACTGATCACGTGGCTGATCATGCACTGATCACGTGGCTGATCATGCACTGATCACGTGCTGATCATGCACTGATCACGTGGCTATCATGCACTGATCACGTGGCTGATCATGCACTGATCACGTGGCTGATCATGCACTGATCACGTGGCTGATCATGCACTGATCACGTGGCTGATCATGCACTGATCACGTGGCTATCATGCACTGATCACGTGGCTGATCATGCACTGATCACGTGACTGATCATGCACTGATCACGTGACTGATCATGCACTGATCACGTGGCTGATCATGCACTGATCACGTGGCTATCATGCACTGATCACGTGACTGATCATGCACTGATCACGTGCCTGATCATGCACTGATCACGTGGCTGATCATGCACTGATCACGTGATCATGCACTGATCACGTGACTGTCATGCACTGATCACGTGGCTGATCATGCACTGATCACGTGGCTGATCATGCACTGATCACGTTGCTGATCATGCACTGATCACGTGACTGATCATGCACTGATCACGTGCCTATCATGCACTGATCACGTGGCTGATCATACACTGATCACGTGACTGATCATGCACTGATCACGTGGCTATCATGCACTGATCACGTGGCTGATCATGCACTGATCACGTGATTGATCATGCACTGATCACGTGACTGATCATGCACTGATCACGTGGCTATCATGCACTGATCATGTGACTGATCATGCACTGATCACGTGGATGATCATGCACTGATCACGTGGCTGATCATGCACTGATCACATGACTGATCATGCACTGATCACGTGTCTGAATATGCTGATCATGTGACTGATCATGCACTGATCACGTGTGTATCATGCACTGATCACGTGACTGATCATGCACTGATCATGTAACTGTAGGCAATGATCACATGGCTATCATGCACTGATCACGTGGATGATCATGCACTGACCATGCACTGATCACGTAGCTATCATGCACTGATCACGTGGCTGTCATGCACTGATCACGTGGCTGATCATGCACTGATCACGTGACTGCACATGCACTGATCACATGGCTGATCATGCACTGATCACGTGGCTGATCATGCACTGATCACGTGGCTGATCATGCACTGATCACGTGCTGATCATGCACTGATCACGTGGCTATCATGCACTGATCACGTGGCTGATCATGCACTGATCACGTGGCAATCATGCACTGATCACGTGGCTGATCATGCACTGATCATTGACTGATCATGCACTGATCACGTGCCTGATCATGCACTGATCACGTGGCTGATCATGCACTGATCACGTGCTGATCATGCACTGATCACGTGACTGCATGCACTGATCACGTGATGATCATGCACTGATCACGTGGCTGATCATGCACTGATCACGTGGCTGATCATGCACTGATCACGTGACTGATCATGCACTGATCACGTGGCTGATCATGCACTGATCACGTGGCTGATCATGCACTGATCACGTGACTGTCATGCACTGATCACGTGGCTGATCATGCACTGATCACGTGACTGATCATGCACTGATCACGTGGCTGATCATGCACTGATCACGTGCCTGATCATGCACTGATCATGTTGCTGATCATGCACTGATCACGTAGCTGATCATGCACTGATCACGTGGCTGATCATGCACTGATCACGTGGCTGATCATGCACTGATCACGTGGCTGATCATGCACTGATCACGAAGCTGATCATGCACTGATCACGTGACTGCATGCACTGATCACGTGACTGATCATGCACTGATCACGTGGCTGATCATGCACTGATCACGTGACTGATCATGCACTGATCACGTGGCTGATCATGCACTGATCACGTGACTGATCATGCACTGATCACGTGGCTGATCATGCACTGATCACGTGACTGTCATGCACTGATCACGTGGCTGATCATGCACTGATCACGTGGCTATCATGCACTGATCACGTGACTGTCATGCACTGATCACGTGGATGATCATGCACTGATCACGTGGCTGATCATGCACTGATCACGTGGCTGATCATGAACTGATCACGTGACTGATCATGCTGTGATCACGTGTCTGAATGGCTGATCACGTGACTGATCATGCACTGATCACGTGGCTATCATGCACTGATCACGTGGCTGATCATGCACTGATCACGTGGCTATCATGCACTGATCACGTGACTGTCATGCACTGATCACGTGGATGATCATGCATGATCACCTGGCTGATCATGATCACCTGATCACAAGGGTGATCATGAACTGATCACGTGACTATCATGCTGTGATCACGTGACTGAATGGTGCTGATCATGTGACTGATCATGCACTGATCACGTGGCTATCATGCACTGATCATGTGCCTCTGGAGGCAATAAACAAAGAGCTGAGCAGGCACGAATCACGCAATCAGCAGGCAATAATCATGGAACTCAGCTGTGATGAATCATGCTGCTCAGCTGGCAATAATCAAGCAGCTGAGCAGGCAGGAATCAGCAGCTCAGCTGGCAATTGTCAAGCAGATGACAGGCAGGAATCACGCAGCTCAGCTGGCAATTGTCAAGCAGATGAGCAGACAGGAATCACGCAGCTCAGCAGGCCCTGATCACGTGACTGAGCATGCACTGATCACGTGGCTGATCATGCACTGATCACGTGGCTATCATGCACTGATCACGTGACTGATCATGCACTGATCACGTGGCTGATCATGCACTGATCACGTGGCTGATCATGCACTGATCACGTGACTGATCATGCACTGATCACGTGGCTATCATGCACTGATCACGTGACTGATCATGCACTGATCACGTGGCTATCATGCACTGATCACGTGGCTATCATGCACTGATCACGTGGCTGATCATGCACTGATCACGGGACTGTCATGCACTGATCACGTGGCTGATCATGCACTGATCACGTGGCTGATCATGCACTGATCACGTGGCTATCATGCACTGATCACGTGACTGATCATGCACTGATCACTGGCTGATCATGCACTGATCACGTGGCTGATCATGCACTGATCACGAAGCTGATCATGCACTGATCACGTGACTCATGCCTGCTGTGTGGCTGATCATGCACTGATCACGTGGCTGATCATGCACTGATCACGTGGCTGATCATGCACTGATCACGTGCTGATCATGCACTGATCACGTGGCTGATCATGCACTGATCACGTGGCTGATCATGCACTGATCACGTGGCTGATCATGCACTGATCACGTGACTGATCATGCACTGATCACGTGGCTGATCATGCACTGATCACGTGCTGATCATGCACTGATCACGTGGCTGATCATGCACTGATCACGTGGCTGATCATGCACTGATCACGTGGCTGATCATGCACTGATTTGAAGCTGATCATACACTGATCACGTGATTCATGCACTGATCACGTGGCTGATCATGCACTGATCACGTGGCTGATCATGCACTGATCACGTGACTGATCATGCACTGATCACGTGACTGATCATGCACTGATCACGTGGCTATCATGCACTGATCACGTGATTGGTCATACACTGATCACGTGACTGATCATGCACTGATCACGGGACTGCACATGCACTGATCATGTAAATGTCATGCACTGATCACGTGGCTATCATGCACTGATCACGTGGCTGATCATGCACTGATCACGTGACTGATCATGCACTGATCACGTAGCTATCATGCACTGATCACGTGGCTATCATGCACTGATCACGTGGCTGATCATGCACTGATCACGTGGCTGATCATGCACTGATCACGTGCTTATCATGCACTGATCACGTGGCTATCATGCACTGATCACGTGGCTGATCATGCACTGATCACGTGGCTGATCATGCACTGATCACGTGGCTGATCATGCACTGATCACGTGACTGATCATGCACTGATCACGTTGCTATCATGCACTGATCACGTGGCTGATCATGCACTGATCACGTGACTGATCATGCACTGATCACGTGACTGATCATGCACTGATCGCGTGGCTGATCATGCACTGATCACTGGCTATCATGCACTGATCACGTGACTGATCATGCACTGATCACGTGCCTGATCATGCACTGATCACGTGGCTGATCATGCACTGATCACGTGGCTGATCATGCACTGATCACGTGACTGTCATGCACTGATCACGTGGCTGATCATGCACTGATCACGTGGCTGATCATGCACTGATCACATTGCTGATCATGCACTGATCACGTGACTGATCATGCACTGATCACGTGCCTATCATGCACTGATCACGTGGCTGATCATGCACTGATCACGTGACTGATCATGCACTGATCACGTGGCTATCATGCACTGATCACGTGGCTGATCATGCACTGATCACGTGATTGATCATGCACTGATCACGTGACTGATCATGCACTGATCACGTGGCTATCATGCACTGATCATGTGACTGATCATGCACTGATCACGTGGATGATCATGCACTGATCACGTGGCTGATCATGCACTGATCACATGACTGATCATGCACTGATCACGTGTCTGAATATTGCTGATCATGTGATTGATCATGCACTGATCACGTGTGTATCATGCACTGATCACGTGACTGATCATGCACTGATCATGTAACTGTATGCACTGATCACGTGGCTATCATGCACTGATCACGTGGATGATCATGCACTGACCATGCACTGATCACGTAGCTATCATGCACTGATCACGTGGCTGTCATGCACTGATCACGTGGCTGATCATGCACTGATCACGTGACTGCACATGCACTGATCACATGGCTGATCATGCACTGATCACGTGGCTGATCATGCACTGATCACGTGGCTGATCATGCACTGATCACGTGCTGATCATGCACTGATCACGTGGCTATCATGCACTGATCACGTGGCTGATCATGCACTGATCACATGGCAATCATGCACTGATCACGTGGCTGATCATGCACTGATCATTGACTGATCATGCACTGATCACGTGGCTGATCATGCACTGATCACGTGGCTGATCATGCACTGATCACGTGGCTGATCATGCACTGATCACGTGACTGCATGCACTGATCACGATGATCATGCACTGATCACGTGGCTGATCATGCACTGATCACGTGGCTGATCATGCACTGATCACGTGACTGATCATGCACTGATCACGTGACTGATCATGCACTGATCACGTGCTGATCATGCACTGATCACGTGACTGTCATGCACTGATCACGTGGCTGATCATGCACTGATCACGTGTTTGATCATGCACTGATCACGTGGCTGATCATGCACTGATCACGTGCCTGATCATGCACTGATCATGTGCTGATCATGCACTGATCACGTGGCTGATCATGCACTGATCACGTGGCTGATCATGCACTGATCACGTGGCTGATCATGCACTGATCACGTGGCTGATCATGCACTGATCACGAAGCTGATCATGCACTGATCACGTGACTGCATGCACTGATCACGTGACTGATCATGCACTGATCACGTGGCTGATCATGCACTGATCATGTGACTGATCATGCACTGATCACGTGGCTGATCATGCACTGATCACGTGACTGATCATGCACTGATCACGTGGCTGATCATACACTGATCACGTGACTGTCATGCACTGATCACGTGGCTGATCATGCACTGATCACATGGCTATCATGCACTGATCACGTGATTGTCATGCACTGATCACGTGGATGATCATGCACTGATCACGTGGCTGATCATGCACTGATCACGTGGCTGATCATGCACTGATCACGTGACTGATCATGCTGTGATCACGTGTCTGAATGGTGCTGATCATGTGACTAATCAAGCACTGATCACGTGGCTATCATGCACTGATCACGTGGCTGATCATGCACTGATCACGTGGCTATCATGCACTGATCACGTGATTGTCATGCACTGATCACGTGGATGATCATGCACTGATCACGTGGCTGATCATGCACTGATCACGTGGCTGATCATGAACTGATCACGTGACTTATCATGCTGTGATCTCGGGTCTGAGTGGTGCTGATCATGTGACTGATCATGCACTGATCACGTGGCTATCATGCACTGATGATGTGCCTCAGGCAATAACCAAAGAGCTGAGCAGGCACGAATCACGCAATCAGCAGGCAATAATCATGGAACTCAGCTGTGATGAATCATGCTGCTCAGCTGGCAATAATCAAGCAGCTGAGCAGGCAGGAATCAGACAGCTCAGCTGGCAATTGTCAAGCAGATGAGCAGGCAGGAATCACGCAGCTCAGCTGGCAATTGTCAAGCAGATGAGCAGACAGGAATCACGGAGCTCAGCAGGCCCTGATCACGTGACTGAGCATGCACTGATCACGTGACTGATCATGCACTGATCACGTGGCTATCATGCACTGATCACGTGACTGATCATGCACTGATCACGTGGATGATCATACACTGATCACGTGGCTGATCATGCACTGATCACGTGACTGATCATGCACTGATCACGTGGCTATCATGCACTGATCACGTGACTGATCATGCACTGATCACGTGGCTATCATGCACTGATCACGTGGCTATCATGCACTGATCACGTGGCTGATCATGCACTGATCACGTGGCTGATCATACACTGATCACGGGACTGATCATGCACTGATCACGTGGCTGATCATGCACTGATCACGTGGCTGATCATGCACTGATCACGTGGCTATCATGCACTGATCACGTGACTGATCATGCACTGATCACTGGCTGATCATGCACTGATCACGTGGCTGATCATGCACTGATCACGTGGCTGATCATGCACTGATCACGTGACTCTGCCTGCTGTGTGGCTGATCATGCACTGATCACGTGGCTGATCATGCACTGATCACGTGATGATCATGCACTGATCACGTGCTGATCATGCACTGATCACGTGGCTGATCATGCACTGATCACGTAGCTACCATGCACTGATCACGTGACTGATCATGCACTGATCAGGTAATTGATCATGCACTGATCACGTGACTGATCATGCACTGATCACGTGACTGATCATGCACTGATCACGTGACTGATCATGCACTGATCACGTGGCTATCATGCACTGATCACGTGGCTGATCATGCACTGATCACGCAGCTACCATGCACTGATCATGACTGATCATGCACTGATCACATGACTGATCATGCACTGATCACGTGGCTTATCATGCACTGATCATGTGACTGATCATGTGCTGATCATGTTTGGTGTCATACACTGATCATGTGCCTCTGGAGGCAATGAACAAAGAGCTGAGTAGGCACGAATCAGTCAGCAGGCTATAATCATGGAACTCAGCTCTGAGAAATCATGCTGCTCAGCTGGCAATAATCAAGCAGATGAGCAGGCAGGAATTACGCAGCACAGGTGGCAATTGTCAAGCAGATGACAGGCAGGAATCGTGCAGCTCAGCTGGCAATTGTCAAGCAGATGAGCAGACAGTAATCACGCAGCTCAGCAGGCCCTGATCACGTGACTGAGCATGCACTGTTCACGTGGCTGATCATACACTGATCACGTGACTGATCATGCACTGATCACGTGACTGATCATGCACTGATCACGTGGCTGATCATGCACTGATCACTTGGCTGACATGCACTGATCACGTGGCTGATCATGCACTGATCACGTGGCTGATCATGCACTGATCACGTGACTGATCATGCACTGATCACGTGGCTGATCATGCACTGATCACGTGGCTATCATGCACTGATCACGTGGCTGATCATGCATGATCACGCAGCTATCATGCTGATCACATGACTGATCATGCACTGATCACGTGGCTGATCATGCACTGATCACGTAACTGATCATGCACTGATCACGTGGCTATCATGCACTGATCACGTGGCTGATCATGCACTGATCACGTGGCTGATCATGCACTGTCACGTGACTATCATGCACTGATCACGTGGCATCATGCACTGATCACGTGGCTGATCATGCACTGATCACGTGGCTGTCATGCAATGATCACGTAGCTACCATGTACTGATCACGTGACTGATCATGCACTGATCACGTGGCTATCATGCACTGATCACGTGGCTGATCATGCACTGATCACGTGGCTGATCACACACTGATCACGTGACTGATCATGCACTGATCACGTGGCACGCATGCACTGATCACGTGGCTGATCATGCACTGATCACGTGACTGATCATGCACTGATCACGTGGCTATCATGCACTGATCACGTGGCTGATCATGCACTGATCACGTGGCTATCATGTACTGGTCACGTGACTGATCATGCACTGATCACGTAACTGATCATGCACTGATCAGTGACTGATCATGCACTGATCACGTGACTGATCATGCACTGATCACGTGGCTATCATGCACTGCTCACGTGGCTGATCATGCAATGATCACGTAGCTACCATGTACTGGTCACGTGACTGATCATGCACTGATCACGTAATTGATCATGCACTGATCACGTGACTGATCATGCACTGATCACGTGGCTGATCATGCACTGATCACGTGGCTATCATGCACTGATCACGTGGCTGATCATGCACTGATCACGCAGCTACCATGTACTGATCACATGACTGATCATGCACTGATCACATAATTGATCATGCACTGATCACGTGGCTTATCATGCACTGATCATGTGACTGATCATGTGCTGATCATGTTTGGTGTCACACACTGATCATGTGCCTCTGGAGGCAATGAACATAGAGCTGAGTAGGCAGGAATCAGTCAGCAGGCTATAATCATGGAACTCAGCTCTGAGAAATCATGCTGCTCAGCTGGCAATAATCAAGCAGATGAGCAGGCAGGAATTACGCAGCACAGGTGGCAATTGTCAAGCAGATGACAGGCAGGAATCGTGCAGCTCAGCTGGCAATTGTCAAGCAGATGAGCAGACAGTAATCACGCAGCTCAGCAGGCCCTGATCACGTGACTGAGCATGCACTGTTCACGTGGCTGATCATACACCGATCACGTGACTGATCATGCACTGATCATGTGACTGATCATGCACTGATCACGTGGCTATCATGCACTGATCACGTGGCTGATCATGCACTGATCACGGGACTGATCATGCACTGATCACGGCGCTATCATGCACTGATACATGACTATCATGCACTGATCACGTGGCTGATCATGCACTGATCACGTGACTGATCATGCACTGATCACGTGACTGATCATGCACTGATCACGTGGCTGATCATGCACTGATCACGTGGCTATCATGCACTGCTCACGTGGCTGATCATGCAATGATCACGTAGCTACCATGTACTGGTCACGTGACTGATCATGCACTGATCACGTAACTGATCATGCACTGATCACGTGGCTGATCATGCACTGATCACGTGGCTGATCATGCACTGATCACGTGACTGATCATGCACTGATCACGTGACTGATCATGCACTGATCACGTGGCTATCATGCACTGATCACGTGGCTGATCATGCACTGATCACGCAGCTATCATGCACTGATCACGTGACTGATCATGCACTGATCACATGATTGATCATGCACTGATCACGTGGCTTATCATGCACTGATCATGTGACTGATCATGTGCTGATCATGTTTGGTGTCATACACTGATCATGTGCCTCTGGAGGCAATGAACAAAGAGCTGAGTAGGCACGAATCAGTCAGCAGGCTATAATCATGGAACTCAGCTCTGAGAAATCATGCTGCTCAGCTGGCAATAATCAAGCAGATGAGCAGGCATGAATTACGCAGCACAGGTGGCAATTGTCAAGCAGATGACAGGCAGGAATCGTGCAGCTCAGCTGGCAATTGTCAAGCAGATGAGCAGACAGTAATCACGCAGCTCAGCAGGCCCTGATCACGTGACTGAGCATGCACTGTTCACGTGGCTGATCATACACTGATCACGTGATTGATCCTGCACTGATCACATGACTATCATGCACTGATCACGTGGCTGATCATACACTATCACGTGACTGATCATGCACTGATCACGTGGCTGATCATGCACTGATCACGTGGCTGATCATGCACTGATCACGTGGCTGATCATGCACTGATCACGTGACTGATCATGCACTGATCACGTGGCTGATCATGCACTGATCACGTGGCTATCATGCACTGATCACGTGGCTGATCATGCACTGATCACGTGACTGATCATGCACTGATCACGTGGCTCATCATGCACTGATCACGTGGCTGATCATGCACTATCACGTGACTGATCATGCACTGATCACGTGAATGATCATGCACTGATCACGTGGATATCATGCACTGATCACGTGGATGATCATGCACTGATCACGTGGCTGATCACACTGATCACGTGACTGATCATGCACTGATCACGTGGCTATCATGCACTGATCACGTGGCTGATCATGCACTGATCACGTGGCTATCATGCACTGATCACGTGGCTGATCATGCACTGATCACGTGACTGATCATGCACTGATCACGTGGCTGATCATGCACTGATCACGTGGCTGATCACACACTATCACGTGACTGATCATGCACTGATCACGTGGCTGATCATGCACTGATCACGTGGATATCATGCACTGATCACGTGGCTGATCACACACGTATCACATGACTGATCATGCACTGATCACGTGGCTATCATGCACTGATCACGTGGCTATCATGCACTGATCACGTGGCTGATCATGCAATGATCACGTAGCTACCATGTACTGATCACGTGACTGATCATGCACTGATCACGTAATTGATCATGTGGCTGATCATGCACTGATCACGTGGCTGATCATGCACTGATCACGTAACTGATCATGCACTGATCACGTGACTGATCATGCACTGATCACGTGGCTATCATGCACTGATCACGTGGCTGACATACACTGATCACGTGCCTGGTCATGCACTGATCACGTGGCTGATCATGCACTGATCACGTGACTGATCATGCACTGATCACGTGTCTGATCATGCACTGATCACGTGGCTATCATGCACTGCTCACGTGGCTGATCATGCATGATCACGCAGCTACCATGTACTGGTCACATGACTGATCATGCACTGATCACGTGACTGATCATGCAGTGATCACGTGGCTATCATGCACTACTCACGTGGCTGATCATGCAATGATCATGTAGCTACCATGTACAGGTCACGTGAATGATCATACACCCATCAGGTGACTGATCATGCACTGATCACGTGGCTATCATGCACTGATCACGAGACTGATCATGCACTGATCACGTCTATATCATGCACTGATCACATGACTGCCCATGCACTGATCACGTGGATGATCATACACTAATCTTGTGACAGATCATGCACTGATCACGTGGCTGATCATGCACTGATACCGTGACTGAGCATGGACTGATCACATGACTATCATGTAGTGATCACGTGACTTAATGGCGCTGATCATGTGACTGATCATGCACTGATCATGTTTGCTATCATACACTGATCATGTGCCTCTGGAGGCAATAAACAAAGAGCTGAGTAGGCACGAATCAGTCAGCAGGCAATAATCATGGAACTCAGCTGTGAGGAATCATGCTGCTCAGCTGGCAATAATCAAGCAGCTGAGCAGGCAGGAATTACGCAGCACAGCTGACAATTGTCAAGCAGATGACAGGCAGGAATCGTGCAGCTCAGCTGGCAATTGTCAAGCAGATGAGCAGACAGTAATCACGCAGCTCAGCAGGCCCTGATCACGTGACTGAGCATGCACTGTTCACGTGGCTGATCATACACTGATCACGTGACTGATCATGCACTGATCACGTGGCTATCATGCACTGATCACGTGGCTGATCATGCACTGTTCACGTAATGTGCACTGATCACGTGGCTGATCATGCACTGATCACGTGGCTGATCATGCACTGATCACGTGACTGATCATGCACTGATCACGTGGCTATCATGCACTGATCACGTGGCTGATCATGCACTGATCACGTGACTGATCATGCACTGATCACGGGCTATCATGCACTGATCACGTGACTGACATGCACTGATCACGTGGCTGATCATGCACTGATCACGTGACTGATCATGCACTGATCACGTGACTGATCATGCACTGATCACGTGGCTATCATGCACTGATCACGTGGCTGATCATGCACTGATCACGTGACTGATCATGCACTGATCACGTGGCTATCATGCACTGATCACGTGGATGATCATGCACTGATCACGTGACTGATCATGCACTGATCACGTGGCTGATCATGCACTGATCACGTGACTGATCATGCACTGATCACGTAGATACCATGCACTGATCACGTGACTGATCATGCACTGATCACGTGGCTGATCATGCACTGATCACGTGACTGATCATGCACTGATCACGTGACTGATCATGCACTGATCACGTGGCTATCATGCACTGATCACGTGGCTGATCATGCACTGATCACGTGGCTGATCATGCACTGATCACGTGACTGATCATGCACTGATCACGTACTGATCATGCACTGATCACGTGGCTTATCATGCACTGATCATGTGACTGATCATGTGCTGATCATGTTTGGTGTCATACACTGATCATGTGCCTCTGGAGGCAATGAACACAGAGCTGAGTAGGCACGAATCAGTCAGCAGGCAATAATCATGGAACTCAGCTCTGAGAAATCATGCTGCTCAGCTGGCAATAATCAAGTAGATGAGCAGGCAGGAATTACGCAGCACAGGTGGCAATTGTCAAGGAGATGACAGGCAGGAATCGTGCAGCTCAGCTGGCAATTGTCAAGCAGATGAGCAGACAGTAATCACGCAGCTCAGCAGGCCCTGATCACGTGACTGAGCATGCACTGTTCACGTGGCTGATCACACACTATCACGTGACTGATCATGCACTGATCACGTGGCTATCATGCACTGATCACGTGACTGATCATGCACTGATCACGTAATTGTCATGCACTGATCACGTGGCTATCATGCACTGATCACGTGGCTGATCATGCACTGATCACGTGACTGATCATGCACTGATCACGTGGCTATCATGCACTGATCACGTGGCTGATCATGCACTGATCACGGGACTGATCATGCACTGATCACGGCTATCATGCACTGATCACATGACTGATCATGCACTGATCACGTGGATGATCATGCACTGATCACGTGACTGATCATGCACTGATCACGTGACTGATCATGCACTGATCACGTGACTGATCATGCACTGATCAGTGGCAATCATGCACTGATCACGTGGCTGATCATGCACTGATCACGTGACTGATCATGCACTGATCACTGGCTATCATGCACTGATCACGTGGCTATCATGCACTGATCACGTGGCTGATCATGCACTGATCACGTGACTGATCATGCACTGATCACGTCTGATCATGCACTGATCACGTGACTGATCATGCACTGATCACGTGGCTGATCATACACTGATCACGTGACTGATCATGCACTGATCACGTGGCTATCATGCACTGATCACGTGGCTGATCATGCAATGATCACGTAGCTACCATGTACTGGTCACGTGACTGATCATGCACTGATCACGTAATTGATCATGCACTGATCACGTGACTGATCATGCACTGATCACGTGACTGATCATGCACTGATCACGTGGCTATCATGCACTGATCACGTGGCTGATCATGCACTGATCACGTAGCTACCATGTACTGGTCACGTGACTGATCATGCACTGATCACGTAATTGATCATGCACTGATCACGTGGCTGATCATGCACTGATCACGTGACTGATCATGCACTGATCACGTGGCTGATCATGCACTGATCACGTAGCTACCATGCACTGTCACGTGACTGATCATGCACTGATCACGTGGCTGATCATGCACTGATCACGTGACTGATCATGCACTGATCACGTGACTGATCATGCACTGATCACGTGGCTATCATGCACTGCTCACGTGGCTGATCATGCAATGATCACGTAGCTACCATGTACTGGTCACGTGACTGATCATGCACTGATCACGTAATTGATCATGCACTGATCACGTGGCTGATCATGCACTGATCACGTGACTGATCATGCACTGATCACGTGGCTATCATGCACTGATCACGTGGCTGATCATGCACTGATCACGTGCCTGATCATGCACTGATCACGTGACTGATCATGCACTGATCACGTGGCTATCATGCACTGATCACGTGGCTGATCATGCACTGATCACGTGACTGATCATGCACTGATCACGTGACTGATCATGCACTGATCACGTGGCTATCATGCACTGATCACGTGACTATCATGCACTGATCACGTGCTGTCATGCACTGATCACGTGACTGATCATGCACTGATCACGTGGTATCATGCACTGATCACGTGGCTGATCATGCACTGATCACGTGTCTGATCATGCACTGATCACGTGGCTGATCATGCACTGATCACGTAGCTGATCATGCACTGATCACGTGGCTATCATGCACTGATCACGTGACTGATCATGCAATGATCACGTAGCTACATGCACTGATCACGTGACTGATCATGCACTGATCATGTAATTGATCATGCACTGATCACGTGACTGATCATGCACTGATCACGTGACTGATCATGCACTGATCACGTGGTATCATGCACTGATCACGTGGCTGATCATGCAATGATCACGTAGCTACCATGTACTGGTCACGTGACTGATCATGCACTGATCACGTAATTGATCATGCACTGATCACGTGGCTGATCATGCACTGATCACGTGACTGATCATGCACTGATCACGTGACTGATCATGCACTGATCACGTGGCTATCATGCACTGATCACGTGGCTGATCATGCACTGATCACGTGACTGATCATGCACTGATCACGTGACTGATCATGCACTGATCACGTGGCTATCATGCACTGATCACGTGGCTGATCATGCACTGATCACGTGTCTGATCATGCACTGATCACGTGGCTGATCATGCACTGATCACGTAACTGATCATGCACTGATCACGTGGCTATCATGCACTGATCACGTGGCTGATCATGCACTGATCACGTGGCTGATCATGCACTGTCACGTGACTGATCATGCACTGATCACGTGGCACTCATGCACTGATCACGTGGCTGATCATACACTGATCACGTAATGATCATGCACTGATCACGTGGCTATCATGCACTGATCACGTGGCTGATCATGCACTGATCACGTAGCTACCATATACTGATCACGTGACTGATCATGCACTGATCACGTGGCTGATCATGCACTGATCACGTGACTGATCATGCACTGATCACGTGACTGATCATGCACTGATCACGTGGCTATCATGCACTGCTCACGTGGCTGATCATGCATGATCACGCAGCTACCATGTACTGGTCACATGACTGATCATGCACTGATCACGTGACTGATCATGCACTGATCACGTGGCTATCATGCACTACTCACGTGGCTGATCATGCAATGATCATGTAGCTACCATGTACAGGTCACGTGAATGATCATACACCCATCAGGTGACTGATCATGCACTGATCACGTGGCTATCATGCACTGATCACTAGACTGATCATGCACTGATCACGTCTATATCATGCACTGATCACATGACTGCCCATGCACTGATCACGTGGATGATCATACACTAATCATGTGACAGATCATGCACTGATCACGTGGCTGATCATGCACTGATACTGTGACTGAGCATGGACTGATCACATGACTATCATGTAGTGATCACGTGACTTAATGGCGCTGATCATGTGACTGATCATGCACTGATCATGTTTGCTATCATACACTGATCATGTGCCTCTGGAGGCAATAAACAAAGAGCTGAGTAGGCACGAATCAAACAGTCAGCAGGCAATAATCATGGAACTCAGGTGTGAGGAATCATGCTGCTCAGCTGGCAATAATCAAGCAGCTGAGCAGGCAGGAATTACGCAGCACAGCTGGCAATTGTCAAGCAGATGACAGGCAGGAATCGTGCAGCTCAGCTGGCAATTGTCAAGCAGATGAGCAGACAGTAATCACGCAGCTCAGCAGGCCCAGATCACGTGACTGAGCATGCACTGTTCACGTGGCTGATCATACACTGATCACGTGACTGATCATGCACTGATCACGTGGATATCATGCACTGATCACGTGGCTGATCATGCACTGTTCACGTGGCTGATCATGCACTGTCACGTGACTGATCATGCACTGATCACGTGGCATCATGCACTGATCACGTGGCTGATCATGCACTGATCACGTAATGATCATGCACTGATCACGTGGCTATCATGCACTGATCACGTGGCTGATCATGCACTGATCACGTAGCTACCATATACTGGTCACGTGACTGATCATGCACTGATCACGTAAATGATCATGCACTGATCACGTGACTGATCATGCACTGATCACGTGACTGATCATGCACTGATCACGTGGCTATCATGCACTGCTCACGTGGCTGATCATGCAATGATCACGTAGCAACCATGTACTGGTCACGTGACTGATCATGCACTGATCACGTAATTGATCATGCACTGATCACGTGGCTCATCATGCACTGATCACGTGGCTGATCACACACGTATCACGTGACTGATCATGCACTGATCACGTGGCTATCATGCACTGATCACGTGGCTATCATGCACTGATCACGTGGCTGATCATGCACTGATCACGTGGCTACCATGCACTGATCACGTGACTGATCATGCACTGATCACGTAACTGATCATGCACTGATCACGTGGCTATCATGCACTGATCACGTGGCTGATCATGCACTGATCACGTGGCTGATCACACACTGTCACGTGACATCATGCACTGATCACGTGGCGCATGCACTGATCACGTGGCTGATCATGCACTGATCACGTAACTGATCATGCACTGATCACGTGGCTATCATGCACTGATCACGTGGCTGATCATGCAATGATCACGTAGCTACCATGCACTGATCACGTGACTGATCATGCACTGATCACGTGAATGATCATGCACTGATCACGTGACTGATCATGCACTGATCACGTGACTGATCATGCACTGATCACGTGGCTGATCATGCACTGATCACGTGGCTGATCATGCACTGATCACGTGGCTGATCATGCACTGATCACGTGGCTGATCATGCACTGATCACGTGACTGATCATGCACTGATCACGTGACTGATCATGCACTGATCACGTGGCTATCATGCACTGATCACGTGGCTGATCATGCACTGATCACGTGACTGATCATGCACTGATCACGTGACTGATCATGCACTGATCACGTGACTGATCATGCACTGATCACTTGGCTATCATGCACTGATCACGTGGCTGATCATGCACTGATCACGTGACTGATCATGCACTGATCACGTGGCTATCATGCACTGATCACGTGGCTATCATGCACTGATCACGTGGCTGATCATGCAATGATCACGTAGCTATCATGCACTGGTCACGTGACTGATCATGCACTGATCACGTGATTGATCATGCACTGATCACGTGACTGATCATGCACTGATCACGTGGCTGATCATGCACTGATCACGTGACTGATCATGCACTGATCACGTGGCTATCATGCACTGATCACGTGGCTGATCATGCACTGATCACGCAGCTACCATGTACTGGTCACATGACTGATCATGCACTGATCACATGACTGATCATGCACTGATCACCTGGCTTATCATGCATTGATCATGTGACTGATCATGTGCTGATCATGTTTGGTGTCACACACTGATCATGTGCCTCTGGAGGCAATGAACATAGAGCTGAGTAGGCAGAATCAGTCAGCAGGCTATAATCATGGAACTCAGCTCTGAGAAATCATGCTGCTCAGCTGGCAATAATCAAGTAGATGAGCAGGCAGGAATTATGCAGCACAGGTGGCAATTGTCAAGGAGATGACAGGCAGGAATCGTGCAGCTCAGCTGGAATTGTCAAGCAGATGAGCAGACAGTAATCACGCAGCTCAGCAGGCCCTGATCACGTGACTGAGCATGCACTGTTCACATGGCTGATCACACACATATCACGTGACTGATCATGCACTGATCATGTGACTGATCATGCACTGATCACGTGGCTATCTTGCACTGATCACTTGGCTGATCATACACTCATCACGGGACTGATCATGCACTGATCACGGGCTATCATGCATTGACTACATGACTCCACATGCACTGATCACGTGGATGATCATGCACTGATCACGTGACTGACCATGCACTGATCACGTGACTGATCATGCACTGATCACATGGCTGATCATGCACTGATCACGTGGCTATCATGCACTGCTCACGTGGCTGATCAGGCAATGATCACGTAGCTACCATGTACTGATCACGTGACTGATCATGCACTGATCACGTAATTGATCATGCACTGATCACGTGGCTGATCATGCACTGATCACGTGGCTGATCATGCACTGATCACGTGGCTGATCATGCACTGATCACGTGGCTGATCATGCACTGATCACGTGGCTGATCATGCACTGATCACGTGACTGATCATGCACTGATCACGTGGCTGATCATGCACTGATCACGTGGCTATCATGCACTGATCACGTGGCTGATCATGCAATGATCACGTAGCTACCATGCACTGATCACGTGACTGATCATGCACTGATCACGTAATTGATCATGCACTGATCACGTGGCTGATCATGCACTGATCACGTGGCTGATCATGCACTGATCACGTGACTGATCATGCACTGATCACGTGACTGATCATGCACTGATCACGTGGCTATCATGCACTGATCACGTGGCTGATCATGCACTGATCGCGTGCCTGATCATGCACTGATCACGTGGCTGATCATGCACTGATCACGTGACTGATCATGCACTGATCACGTGTCTGATCATGCACTGATCACGTGGCTATCATGCACTGCTCACGTGGCTGATCATGCATGATCACGTAGCTACCATGTACTGGTCACGTGACTGATCATGCACTGATCATGTGACTGATCATGCACTGATCACGTGGCTGATCATGCACTGATCACGTGCCTGATCATGCACTGATCACGTGACAAATCATGCACTGATCACATGGCTATCATGCACTGATCACCTGGCTGATCATGCACTGATCACGTGGCTGATCATGCACTGATACCGTGACTGAGCATGGACTGATCACATGACTATCATGTAGTGATCACGTGACTTAATGGCGCTGATCATGTGACTGATCATGCGCTGATCATGTTTGCTATCATACACTGATCATGTGCCTCTGGAGGCAATAAACAAAGAGCTGAGTAGGCACGAATCAAACAGTCAGCAGGCAATAATCATGGAACTCAGGTGTGAGGAATCATGCTGCTCAGCTGGCAATAATCAAGCAGCTGAGCAGGCAGGAATTATGCAGCACAGCTGGCAATTGTCAAGCAGATGACAGGCAGGAATCGTGCAGCTCAGCTGGCAATTGTCAAGCAGATGAGCAGACAGTAATCACGCAGCTCAGCAGGCCCTGATCACGTGACTGAGCATGCACTGTTCACGTGGCTGATCATACACTGATCACGTGATGATCATGCACTGATCACTTGGATATCATGCACTGATCACGTGGCTGATCATACACTGTTCACGTGTCTGACCATGCACTGATCACGTGGCTGATCATACACTGCTCACGTAACTGATCATGCACTGATCACGTGGCTATCATGCACTGATCACGTGGCTGAACATGCACTGTTCACGTGGCTGATCACACACCTGTCACGTGACATATCATGCACTGATCACGTGGCACTCATGCACTGATCACGTGGCTGATCATACTCTGCTCACGTAACTGATCATGCACACATCACGTGGCTATCATGCACTGCTCACGTGGCTCGTCATGGAATGATCACGTAGCTACCATATACTGGTCACGTGACTGATCATGCACTGATCACGTGGATGATCATGCACTGATCACGTGGCTGATCATGCACTGATCACGTGGCTGATCATGCACTGTCACGTGACTATCATGCACTGATCACGTGGCATCATGCACTGATCACGTGGCTGATCATACACTGATCACGTAACTGATCATGCACTGATCACGTGGCTATCATGCACTGATCACGTGGCTGATCATGCACTGATCACGTGGCTATCATATACTGGTCACGTGACTGATCATGCACTGATCACGTAAATGATCATGCACTGATCACGTGACTGATCATGCACTGATCACGTGACTGATCATGCACTGATCACGTGGCTATCATGCACTGATCACGTGGCTGATCATGCAATGATCACGTAGCTACCATGTACTGGTCACGTGACTGATCATGCACTGATCACGTAATTGATCATGCACTGATCACGTGACTGATCATGCACTGATCACGTGGCTGATCACACACTGATCACGTGACTGATCATGCACTGATCACGTGGCTATCATGCACTGATCACGTGGCTGATCATGCACTGATCACGTGGCTGATCATGCACTGATCACGTGCTATCATGCACTGATCACGTGGCTGATCATGCACTGATCACGTGGCTGATCACACACTGTCACGTGACATATCATGCACTGATCACGTGGCACTCATGCACTGATCACGTGGCTGATCATACACTGATCACGTGACTGATCATGCACACATCACGTGGCTATCATGCACTGATCACGTGGCTGATCATGCAATGATCACGTAGCTACCATATACTGGTCACGTGACTGATCATGCACTGATCACGTAAATGATCATGCACTGATCACGTGACTGATCATGCACTGATCACGTGACTGATCATGCACTGATCACGTGTATCATGCACTGATCACGTGGCTGATCATGCAATGATCACATAGCTACCATGTACTGATCACATGACTGATCATGCACTGATCACGTAATTGATCATGCACTGATCACGTGGCTGATCATGCACTGATCACGTGACTGATCATGCACTGATCACGTGACTGATCATGCACTGATCACGTGGCTATCATGCACTGATCACGTGGCTGATCATGCACTGATCACGTGACTGATCATGCACTGATCACGTGACTGATCATGCACTGATCATGTGGATATCATGCACTGATCACGTGGCTGATCATACACTGATCACGTGTCTGATCATGCACTGATCACGTGGCTGATCATGCACTGATCACGTAACTGATCATGCACTGATCACGTGGCTATCATGCACTGATCACGTGGCTGATCATGCACTGATCACGTGGCTGATCACACACTGTCACGTGACTGATCATGCACTGATCACGTGGCACTCATGCACTGATCACGTGGCTGATCATACACTGATCACGTGTCTGATCATGCACTGATCACGTGGCTGATCATGCACTGATCACGTAACTGATCATGCACTGATCACGTGGCTATCATGCACTGATCACGTGGCTGATCATGCACTGATCACGTGGCTGATCACACACTGTCACGTGACTGATCATGCACTGATCACGTGGCACTCATGCACTGATCACGTGGCTGATCATATTCTGCTCACGTAATGATCATGCACACATCACGTGGCTATCATGCACTGCTCACGTGGCTGATCATGCAATGATCACGTAGCTAACATATACTGGTCACGTGACTGATCATGCACTGATCACGTAAATGATCATGCACTGATCACGTGACTGATCATGCACTGATCACGTGACTGATCATGCACTGATCACGTGGCTATCATGCACTGCTCACGTGGCTGATCATGCAATGATCACGTAGCAACCATGTACTGGTCACGTGACTGATCATGCACTGATCACGTAATTGATCATGCACTGATCACGTGACTCATCATGCACTGATCACGTGGCTGATCACACACGTATCACGTGACTGATCATGCACTGATCACGTGGCTATCATGCACTGATCACGTGGCTATCATGCACTGATCACGTGGATATCATGCACTGATCACGTGGCTGATCACACACGTATCACGTGACTGATCATGCACTGATCACGTGGCTATCATGCACTGATCACGTGGCTATCATGCACTGATCACGTGGATTTCATGCACTGATCACGTGGCTGATCACACACTGATCACGTGACTGATCATGCACTGATCACGTGGCTATCATGCACTGATCACGTGGCTATCATGCACTGATCACGTGGCTGATCATGCACTGATCACGTAGCTATCATGCACTGATCACGTGACTGATCATGCACTGATCACGTGGCTGATCATGCACTGATCACGTGTCTGATCATGCACTGATCACGTGGCTGATCATGCACTGATCACGTGACTGATCATGCACTGATCACGTGGCTGATCATGCACTGATCACGTGGCTGATCATGCACTGATCACGTAGCTATCATGCACTGATCACGTGACTGATCATGCACTGATCACGTAATTGATCATGCACTGATCACGTGGCTGATCATGCACTGATCACGTGGCTATCATGCACTGATCACGTGGCTGATCATGCACTGATCACGCAGCTACCATGTACTGATCACATGACTGATCATGCACTGATCACGTAATTGATCATGCACTGATCACCTGGCTTATCATGATTGATCATGTGACTGATCATGTGCTGATCATGTTTGGTGTCACACACTGATCATGTGCCTCTGGAGGCAATGAACAAAGAGCTGAGTAGGCAGGAATCAGTCAGCAGGCTATAATCATGGAACTCAGCTCTGAGAAATCATGCTGCTCAGCTGGCAATAATCAAGTAGATGAGCAGGCAGGAATTATGCAGCACAGGTGGCAATTGTCAAGGAGATGACAGGCAGGAATCGTGCAGCTCAGCTGGCAATTGTCAAGCAGATGAGCAGACAGTAATCACGCAGCTCAGCAGGCCCTGATCACGTGACTGAGCATGCACTGTTCACGTCGCTGATCACATACCTATCACGTGAATGATCATGCACTGATCACGTGGCACTCATGCACTGATCACGTGGCTATCATGCACTGATCACGTGGCTGATCATGCACTGATCACGTGACTGATCATGCACTGATCACGTAGCTATCATGCACTGATCACGTGGCTGATCATGCACTGATCACGGGACTGATCATGCACTGATCACGGCGCTATCATGCACTGACTACATGACTCCACATGCACTGATCACGTGGATGATCATGCACTGATCACGTGACTGATCATGCACTGATCACGTGACTGATCATGCACTGATCACGTGGCTGATCATGCACTGATCACGTGGCTATCATGCACTGCTCACGTGGCTGATCATGCAATGATCACGTAGCTACCATGTACTGGTCACGTGACTGATCATGCACTGATCACGTAATTGATCATGCACTGATCACGTGGCTGATCATGCACTGATCACGTGGCTGATCATGCACTGATCACGTGACTGATCATGCACTGATCACGTGGCTATCATGCACTGATCACGTGGCTGATCATACTGATCACGTGCCTGTCATGCACTGATCACGTGGCTGATCATGCACTGATCACGTGACTGATCATGCACTGATCACGTGGCTATCATGCACTGATCACGTGGCTGATCATACTGATCACGTGCCTGTCATGCACTGATCACGTGGCTGATCATGCACTGATCACGTGACTGATCATGCACTGATCACGTGGCTATCATGCACTGATCACGTGGCTATCATGCACTGATCACGTGGCTGATCATGCAATGATCACGTAGCTACCATACTGATCACGTGACTGATCATGCACTGATCACGTGGCTGATCATGCACTGATCACGGGACTGATCATGCACTGATCACGTGACTGATCATGCACTGATCACGTGGATATCATGCACTGATCACGTGGCTGATCATGCACTGTCACGTGTCTGATCATGCACTGATCACGTGGCTGATCATGCACTGATCACGTAACTGATCATGCACTGATCACGTGGCTATCATGCACTGATCACGTGGCTGATCATGCACTGATCACGTGGCTGATCACACACCTGTCACGTGACATATCATGCACTGATCACGTGGCACTCATGCACTGATCACGTGGCTGATCATACACTGATCACGTAACTGATCATGCACACATCACGTGGCTATCATGCACTTCACGTGGCTGATCATGCAATGATCACGTAGCTACCATATACTGGTCACGTGACTGATCATGCACAGATCACGTAAATGATCATGCACTGTTCAGTGACTGATCATGCACTGATCACGTGACTGATCATGCACTGATCACGTGGCTATCATGCACTGCTCACGTGGCTGATCATGCAATGATCACGTAGGAACCATCAACTGGTCACGTGACTGATCATGCACTGATCACGTAATTGATCATGCACTGATCACGTGACTCATCATGCACTGATCACGTGGCTGATCACACACTGATCACGTGACTGATCATGCACTGATCACGTGGCTATCATGCACTGATCACGTGGTATCATGCACTGATCACGTGGCTGATCATGCACTGATCACGTGGCTGATCACACACTGTCACGTGACTGATCATGCACTGATCACGTACTGATCATGCACTGATCACCTGGCTTATCATGCATTGATCATGTGACTGATCATGTGCTGATCATGTTTGGTGTCATACACTGATCATGTGCCTCTGGAGGCAATGAACACAGAGCTGAGTAGGCAGGAATCAGTCAGCAGGCAATAATCATGGAACTCAGCTCTGAGAAATCATGCTGCTCAGCTGGCAATAATCAAGTAGATGAGCAGGCAGGAATTACGCAGCACAGGTGGCAATTGTCAAGGAGATGACAGGCAGGAATCGTGCAGCTCAGCTGGCAATTGTCAAGCAGATGAGCAGACAGTAATCACGCAGCTCAGCAGGCCCTGATCACGTGACTGAGCATGCACTGTTCACGTGGCTGATCACACACTGATCACGTGACTGATCATGCACTGATCACGTGGCTATCATGCACTGATCACGTGACTGATCATGCACTGATCACGTAATGTCATGCACTGATCACGTGGCTATCATGCACTGATCACGTGGCTGATCATGCACTGATCACGTGACTGATCATGCACTGATCACGTGACTGATCATGCACTGATCAGTTTCCAATCATGCACTGATCACGTGGCTGATCATGCACTGATCACGTGACTGATCATGCACTGATCATCTGGCTATCATGCACTCATCACGTGGCTATCATGCACTGATCACGTGGTTGATCATGCACTGATCACGTGACTGATCATGCACTGATCACGTCTGATCATGCACTGATCACGTGACTGATCATGCACTGATCACGTGGATGATCATACACTGATCATGTGACTGATCATGCACTGATCACGTGGCTATCATGCACTGATCACGTGGCTGATCATGCAATGATCACGTAGCTACCATGTACTGGTCACGTGACTGATCATGCACTGATCACGTAATTGATCATGCACTGATCACGTGACTTATCATGCACTGATCACGTGACTGATCATGCACTGATCACGTGACTGATCATGCACTGATCACGTGGCTATCATGCACTGATCACGTGGCTGATCATGCACTGATCACGTGGCTATCATGCACTGATCACGTGACTGATCATGCACTGATCACGTGACTGATCATGCACTGATCACGTGGCTGATCATGCACTGATCACGTGACTGATCATGCACTGATCACGTGGCTGATCATGCAATGATCATGTAGCTACCATGTACTGATCACGTGACTGATCATGCACTGATCACGTAATTATCATGCACTGATCACGTGGCTGATCATGCACTGATCACGTGACTGATCATGCACTGATCACGTGGCTGATCATGCACTGATCACGTGACTGATCATGCACTGATCACGTGGCTATCATGCACTGATCACGTGGCTGATCATGCAATGATCACGTAGCTACCATATACTAGTCACACGACTGATCATGCACTGATCACGTAAATGATCATGCACTGATCACGTGACTGATCATGCACTGATCACGTGACTGATCATGCACTGATCACGTGGCTATCATGCACTCTCACGTGGCTGATCATGCAATGATCACGTAGCAACCATGTACTGGTCACGTGACTGATCATGCACTGATCATGTAATTGATCAGCACTGATCACGTGGCTATCATGCACTGATCACGGGACTGATCATGCACTGATCACGTGGCTGATCATACACTGATCACGTGCCTGATCATGCACTGATCACGTGACTAATCATGCACTGATCACGTGGCTATCATGCACTGATCACGTGGCTGATCATGCACTGATCACGTTCCTGATCATGCACTGATCACGTGACTAATCATGCACTGATCACGTGGCTATCATGCACTGATCACGTGAATATCATGCACTGATCACGTGCTGTCATGCACTGATCACGTGACTGATCATGCACTGATCACGTAGGTATCATGCACTGATCACGTGGCTGATCATGCACTGATCACGTGTCTGATCATGCACTGATCACGTGGCTGATCATACACTGATCACGTAGCTGATCATGCACTGATCACGTGGCTATCATGCACTGCTCACGTGACTGATCATGCAATGATCACGTAGCTTACATGCACTGGTCACGTGACTGATCATGCACTGATCATGTAATTGATCATGCACTGATCACGTGACTGATCATGCACTGATCACGTGACTGATCATGCACTGATCACGTGTGTATCATGCACTGATCACGTGGCTGATCATGCAATGATCACGTAGCTACCATGTACTGGTCACGTGACTGATCATGCACTGATCACATAACTGATCATGCACTGATCACGTGGCTATCATGCACTGATCACGTGGCTGATCATGCACTGATCACGTGGCTGATCATGCACTGATCACGCAGCTACCATGCACTGATCACGTGACTGATCATGCACTGATCACGTGATTGATCATGCACTGATCACGTGGCTGATCATGCACTGATCACGTGACTGATCATGCACTGATCACGTGACTGATCATGCACTGATCACGTGGCTATCATGCACTGATCACGTGGCTGATCATACACTGATCACGTGCCTGATCATGCACTGATCACATGACTGATCATGCACTGATCACGTGACTGATCATGCACTGATCACGTGGCTATCATGCACTACTCACGTGGCTGATCATGCAATGATCATGTAGCTACCATGTACTGGTCACGTGACTGATCATACACCCATCAGGTGACTGATCATGCACTGATCACGTGGCTGATCATGCACTGATCACCTGACTGATCATGCACTGATCACGTGACTGATCATGCACTGATCACATAGCTATCATGCACTGATCACGTGGCTGATCATGCACTGATACCGTGACTGAGCATGGACTGATCACATGACTATCATGTAGTGATCACGTGACTTAATGGCGCTGATCATGTGACTGATCATGCACTGATCATGTTTGCTATCATACACTGATCATGTGCCTCTGGAGGCAATAAACAAAGAGCTGAGTAGGCACGAATCAAACAGTCAGCAGGCAATAATCATGGAACTCAGCTGTGAGGAATCATGCTGCTCAGCTGGCAATAATCAAGCAGCTGAGCAGGCAGGAATTACGCAGCACAGCTGGCAATTGTCAAGCAGATGACAGGCAGGAATCATGCAGCTCAGCTGGCAATTGTCAAGCAGATGAGCAGACAGTAATCACGCAGCTCAGCAGGCCCTGATCACGTGACTGAGCATGCACTGTTCACGTGGCTGATCATACACTGATCACGTGTCTGATCATGCACTGATCACGTGGCTGATCATGCACTGATCACGTAACTGATCATGCACTGATCACGTGGCTGATCATGCACTGATCACGTGGCTGATCACACACCTGTCACGTGACATATCATGCACTGATCACGTGGTATCATGCACTGATCACGTGGCTGATCATACTCTGCTCACGTAACTGATCATGCACACATCACGTGGCTATCATGCACTGCTCACGTGGCTCGTCATGGAATGATCACGTAGCTACCATATACTGGTCACGTGACTGATCATGCACAGATCACGTAAATGATCATGCACTGTTCACGTGACTGATCATGCACTGATCACGTGACTGATCATGCACTGATCACGTGGCTATCATGCACTGCTCACGTGGCTGATCATGCAATGATCACGTAGCAACCATGTACTGGTCACGTGACTGATCATGCACTGATCACGTAATTGATCATGCACTGATCACGTGGCTCATCATGCACTGATCACGTGGCTGATCACACATGATCACGTGACTGATCATGCACTGATCACGTGGCTCTCATGCACTGATCACGTGGCTATCATGCACTGATCACGTGGCTATCATGCACTGATCACGTGGCTGATCATGCAATGATCACGTAGCTATCATGCACTGATCACGTGACTGATCATGCACTGATCACGTAATTGATCATGCACTGATCACGTGGCTGATCATGCACTGATCCGTGGCTGATCACACACTATCACGTGACTGATCATGTACAGATCACGTACTAATCATGCACTGATCACGTGGCTATCATGCACTGATCACGTGGATATCATGCACTGATCACGTGGCTGATCACACACGATCACGTGACTGATCATGCACTGATCACGTGGCTGATCATGCACTGATCACGTGGCTATCATGCACTGATCACGTGGCTGATCATGCACTGATCACGTAGCTATCATGCACTGATCACGTGACTGATCATGCACTGATCACGTGACTGATCATGCACTGATCACGTGACTGATCATGCACTGATCACGTGACTGATCATGCACTGATCACGTAGCTATCATGCACTGATCAGGTGGCTGATCATGCACTGATCACGTAGCTATCATGCACTGGTCACGTGACTGATCATGCACTGATCACGTAATTGATCATGCACTGATCACGTGACTGATCATGCAAAGATCACGTCACTGATCATGCACTGATCACGTGGCTGATCATGCACTGATACCGTGACTGAGCATGGACTGATCACATGACTATCATGTAGTGATCACGTGACTTCATGGTGCTGATCATGTGACTGATCATGCGCTGATCATGTTTGCTATCATACACTGATCATGTGCCTCTGGAGGCAATAAACAAAGAGCTGAGTAGGCACGAATCAAACAGTCAGCAGGCAATAATCATGGAACTCAGCTGTGAGGAATCATGCTGCTCAGCTGGCAATAATCAAGCAGCTGAGCAGGCAGGAATTACGCAGCACAGCTGGCAATTTTCAAGCAGATGACAGGCAGGAATCGTGCAGCTCAGCTGGCAATTGTCAAGCAGATGAGCAGACAGTAATCACGCAGCTCAGCAGGCCCTGATCACGTGACTGAGTATGCACTGTTCACGTGGCTGATCATACACTGATCACGTGATTGATCATGCACTGATCACTTGGATATCATGCACTGATCACGTGGCTGATCATACACTGTTCACGTGTCTGACCATGCACTGATCACGTGGCTGATCATAAACTGCTCACGTAACTGATCATGCACTGATCACGTGGCTATCATGCACTGATCACGTGGCTGAACATGCACTGTTCACGTGGCTGATCACACACCTGTCACGTGACATATCATGCACTGATCACGTGGCATGAATGCACTGATCACGTGGCTGATCATACTCTGCTCACGTAACTCATCATGCACACATCACGTGGCTATCATGCACTGCTCACGTGGCTCGTCATGGAATGATCACGTAGCTACCATATACTGGTCACGTGACTGATCATGCACAGATCACGTAATGATCATGCACTGTTCACGTGACTGATCATGTACTGATCACGTGACTGATCATGCACTGATCACGTGGCTGATCATGCACTGATCACGTGGTTGATCATGCACTGATCACGTGGCTGATCATGCACTGATCACGTGGCTGATCATGCACTGATCACGTGACTGATCATGCACTGATCACGTGACTGATCATGCACTGATCACGTGGCTATCATGCACTGATCACGTGGCTGATCATGCACTGATCACATGACTGATCATGCACTGATCACGTGACTGATCATGCACTGATCACGTGAATGATCATGCACTGATCACGTGGCTATCATGCACTGATCACGTGGCTGATCATGCAATGATCACGCAGCTATCATGTACTGGTCACATGACTGATCATGCACTGATCACATAATTGATCATGCACTGATCACCTGGCTTATCATGCACTGATCATGTGACTGATCATGCTGATCATGTTTGGTGTCACACACTGATCATGTGCCTCTGGAGGCAATGAACATAGAGCTGAGTAGGCAGGAATCAGTCAGCAGGCTATAATCATGGAACTCAGCTCTGAGAAATCATGCTGCTCAGCTGGCAATAATCAAGTAGATGAGCAGGCAGGAATTACGCAGCACAGGTGGCAATTGTCAAGGAGATGACAGGCAGGAATCGTGCAGCTCAGCTGGCAATTGTCAAGCAGATGAGCAGACAGTAATCACGCAGCTCAGCAGGCCCTGATCACGTGACTGAGCATGCACTGTTCACGTGGCTGATCACACACTGATCACGTGACTGATCATGCACTGATCATGTGACTGATCATGCACTGATCACGTGGCTATCATGCACTGATCACGTGGCTGATCATACACTGATCACGGGACTGATCATGCACTGATCACGGCGCTATCATGCACTGACTACATGACTGACATGCACTGATCACGTGGATGATCATGCACTGATCACGTGACTGATCATGCACTGATCACGTGACTGATCATGCACTGATCACGTGGCTGATCATGCACTGATCACGTGGCTATCATGCACTGCTCACGTGGCTGATCATGGCAATGATCACGTAGCTACCATGTACTGGTCACGTGACTGATCATGCACTGATCACGTAATTGATCATGCACTGATCACGTGGCTGATCATGCACTGATCACGTGGCTGATCATGCACTGATCACGTGACTGATCATGCACTGATCACGTGACTGATCATGCACTGATCACGTGGCTATCATGCACTGATCACGTGGCTGATCATGCACTGATCACGTGGATATCATGCACTGATCACGTGGCTGATCATGCACTGATCACGTGTCTGATCATGCACTGATCACGTGGCTGATCATACACTGATCACGTAACTGATCATGCACTGATCACGTGGCTATCATGCACTGATCACGTGGCTGATCATGCACTGATCACGTGGCTGATCACACACCTGTCACGTGACATATCATGCACTGATCACGTGGCTGATCATACTGATCACGTAACTGATCATGCACTGATCACGTGGCTATCATGCACTGATCACGTGGCTCATCATGGAATGATCACAAAGCTACCATATACTGGTCACGTGACTGATCATGCACTGATCACGTGGCTATCATGCACTGATCACGTGGCTGATCATACAATGACGTAGCTACCATGTACTGGTCACGTGACTGATCATGCACTGATCACGTGGCTGATCATGCACTGATCACGTGACTGATCATGCACTGATCACGTGGCTGATCATGCACTGATCACGCAGCTATCATGTACTGGTCACATGACTGATCATGCACTGATCACGTGGCTGATCATGCACTGATCACGTAATTGATCATGCACTGATCACATGGCTTATCATGCATTGATCATGTGACTGATCATGTGCTGATCATGTTTGGTGTCATACACTGATCATGTGCCTCTGGAGGCAATGAACAAAGAGCTGAGTAGGCAGGAATCAGTAGGCAATAATCATGGAACTCAGCTCTGAGAAATCATGCTGCTCAGCTGGCAATAATCAAGCAGATGAGCAGGCAGGAATTATGCAGCACAGGTGGCAATTGTCAAGCAGATGACAGGCAGGAATCGTGCAGCTCAGCTGGCAATTGTCAAGCAGATGAGCAGACAGTAATCACGCAGCTCAGCAGGCCTGATCACGTGACTGAGCATGCACTGTTCACGTGGCTGATCACACACTATCACGTGAATGATCATGCACTGATCACGTGGCTATCATGCACTGATCACGTGATTGATCATGCACTGATCACGTAATTGTATGCACTGATCACGTGGCTATCATGCACTGATCACGTGGCTGATCATGCACTGATCACGTGACTGATCATGCACTGATCACGTGGCTATATGCACTGATCACGTGGCTGATCATACACTGATCACGGGACTGATCATGCACTGATTGCGGCACTATCATGCACTGACTACATGACTGATCATGCACTGATCACGTGCTGATCATGCACTGATCACGTGACTGATCATGCACTGATCACGTGACTGATCATGCACTGATCACGTGGCTATCATGCACTGATCACGTGGCTGATCATACACTGATCACGTGACTGATCATGCACTGATCACGTGGCTGATCATGCACTGATCACGTGGCTGATCATGCAATGATCACGTAGCTACCATATACTGGTCACTGACTGATCATGCACTGATCACGTAAATGATCATGCACTGTTCACGACTGATCATGCACTGATCACGTGACTGATCATGCACTGATCACGTGGCTATCATGCTCTGATCACGTGGCTGATCATGCAATGATCACGTAGCAACCATGTACTGGTCACGTGACTGATCATGCACTGATCATGTAATTGATCATGCACTGATCACGTGGCTCATCATGCACTGATCACGTGACTGATCATGCACTGATCACGTGACTGATCATGCACTGATCACGTGGCTATCATGCACTGATCACGTGGCTGATCATGCACTGATCACGTGGCTGATCATGCACTGATCACGTGACTGATCATGCACTGATCACGTGGCTATCATGCACTGATCACGTGGATATCATGCACTGATCGCGTGCCTGTCATGCACTGATCACGTGACTGATCATGAACTGATCACGTAGGTATCATGCGCTGATCACGTGGCTGGTCATGCACTGATCACGTGGCTGATCATGCACTGATCACGTGGCTGATCATGCACTGATCACGTAGCTGATCATGCACTGATCACGTGTCTATCATGCACTGATCACGGCTGATCATGCACTGATCACGTAGCTTACATGTACTGATCACGTGACTGATCATGCACTGATCACGTGATTGATCATGCACTGATCACGTGACTGATCATGCACTTATCACGTGACTGATCATGCACTGATCACGTGGCTATCATGCACTGATCACGTGGCTGATCATACAATGATCACATAGCTACCATGTATGGTCACATGACTGATCATGCACTGATCACGTAATTGATCATGCACTGATCACGTGGCTGATCATGCACTGTTCACGTGACTGATCATGCACTGATCACGTGACTGATCATGCACTGATCACGTGGCTATCATGCACTGATCACGTGACTGATCATGCACTGATCACGTGACTGATCATGCACTGATCACGTGACTGATCATGCACTGATCACGTGGATATCATGCACTGATCACGTGGCTGATCATACACTGATCACGTGACTGATCATGCACTGATCACGTGGCTGATCATACACTGATCACGTGACTGAGCATGCACTGATCACGTGGATATCATGCACTGATCACGTGGCTGATCATGCACTGATCACGTGGCTGATCACACACCTTTCTCGTGACTAATCATGCACTGATCACGTGACACTCATGCACTGATCACGTGGCTGATCATACACTGATCACGTAACTGATCATGCACACAGCACGTGGCTATCATGCACTGCTCACGTGGCTCATCAGGCAATGGTCACGGAGCTACCATGCACTGGTCCGCGTGGCTGATCATGCACAGATCACGTGAATGATCATGCACTGATCACGTGACTGATCATGCACTGATCACGTGGCTGATCATGCACTGATCACGTAGCAACCATGTACTGGTCACGTGACTGATCATGCACTGATCACGTAATTGATCATGCACTGATCACGTGGCTGATCATGCACTGATCACGTGGCTGATCACACATGATCACGTGACTGATCACACACTGATCACGTGGCTATCATGCACTGATCACGTGGCTATCATGCACTGATCACGTGGATATCATGCACTGATCACGTGGCTGATCACACACGATCACGTGACTGATCATGCACTGATCACGTGGCTGATCATGCACTGATCACGTGGCTAGCTTGCACTGATCACGTGACTGATCATGCACTGATCACGTAACTGATCATGCACTGATCACGTGACTGATCATGCACTGATCACGTGGCTATCATGCACTGATCACGTGGCTGATCATGCACTGATCACGCAGCTACATGCACTGATCACGTGACTGATCATGCACTGATCACGTGGCTGATCATGCACTGATCACGTGGCTGATCATGCACTGATCACGTGACTGATCATGCACTGATCACGCAGCTATCATGCACTGATCACATGGCTGATCATGCACTGATCACGTGGCTGATCATGCACTGATCACGTGACTGATCATGCACTGATCACGTGACTGATCATGCACTGATCACGTGCTGATCATGCACTGATCACGTGGCTGATCATGCACTGATCACGTGGCTGATCATGCACTGATCACATGACTGATCATGCACTGATCACGTGACTGATCATGCACTGATCACGTGGCTATCATGCACTGATCACGTGGCTGATCATGCACTGATCACGTGACTGATCATGCACTGATCACGTGACTAATCATGCACTGATCACGTAGCAATCATGCACTGATCACGTGGCTGATCATGCACTGATCTCGTGTCTGATCATGCACTGGTCCCGTGGCTATCATGCACTGATCACGTGGCTGATCATGCACTGATCCCGTGACTGAGCATGGACTGATCACATGACTATCATGTAGTGATCACGTGACTTAATGGCGCTGATCATGTGACTGATCATGCGCTGATCATGTTTGCTATCATACACTGATCATGTGCCTCTGGAGGCAATGAACAAAGAGCTGAGTAGGCATGAATCAATCAGTCAGCAGGCTATAATCATGGAACTCACCTCTGAGGAATCATGCTGCTCAGCTGGCAATAATCAAGCAGCTGAGCAGGCAGGAATTACACAGCACAGCTGGCAATTGTCAAGCAGATGACAGGCAGGAATCGTGCAGCTCAGCTGGCAATTGTCAAGCAGATGAGCAGACTAATCACGCAGCTCAGCAGGCCCTGATCACGTGACTGAGCATGCACTGTTCACGTGGCTGATCATACACTGATCACGTGATTGATCATGCACTGATCACTTGGATATCATGCACTGATCACGTGGCTGATCATACACTGTTCACGTGTCTGACCATGCACTGATCACGTGACTGATCATACACTGCTCACGTAACTGATCATGCACTGATCACGTGGCTGATCATGCACTGATCACGTGGCTGATCATGCACTGATCACGTGGCTATCATGCACTGGTCACGTGACTGATCATGCACTGATCACGTAACTGATCATGCACTGATCACGTGGCTGATCATGCACTGATCACGTGACTGATCATGCACTGATCACGTGATGATCATGCACTGATCACGTGGCTATCATGCACTGATCACGTGACTGATCATGCACTGATCACGCAGCTATCATGCACTGATCACGTGACTGATCATGCACTGATCACGTGACTGATCATGCACTGATCACGTGACTGATCATGCACTGATCATGTGACTGATCATGCGCTGATCACGTTTGCTGTCATACACTGATCATGTGCATCTGGAGGCAATGAACAAAGCTGAGTAGGCAGGAATCAGTCAGCAGGCAATAATCATGGAACTCAGCTCTGAGGAATCATGCTGCTCAGCTGGCATAACAAGTAGATGAGCATGCAGGAATTATGCAGCACAGCTGGCAATTGTCAAGGAGATGACAGGCAGGAATCGTGCAGCTCAGCTGGCACTGTCAAGCAGATGAGCAGACAGTAATCACGCAGCTCAGCAGGCCCTGATCACGTGACTGAGCATGCACTGTTCACGTGGCTGATCATACACCTGATCACGTGGATGATCATGCACTGATCACGTAATTGATCATGCACTGATCACGTGGCTATCATGCACTGATCACGTGGCTGATCATGCACTGATCATGTGACTGATCATGCACTGCTCACGTGGCTATCATGCACTGATCACGTGGCTGATCATGCACTGATCATGGGACTGATCATGCACTGATTACGGTGCTATCATGCATTGACTACATGACTCCACATGCACTGATCACGTGATGATCATACACTGATCACGTGATTGATCATGCACTGATCACGTGACTGATCATGCACTGATCACGTGGCTGATCATGCACTGATCACGTGGCTATCATGCACTGCTCACGTGGCTGGTCATACAATGATCACGTAGCTAGCATGTACCGGTCACGTGACTGATCATGCACTGATCACGTGAATGATCATGCACTGTTCACGTGACTGATCATGCACTGATCACGTGACTGATCATGCACTGATCACGTGGCTATCATGCACTGATCACGTGGCTGGTCATACTTATCACGTGGCTGTCATGCACTGATCACGTGGCTGATCATGCACTGATCACGTGACTGATCATGCACTGATCACGTGACTATCATGCACTGATCACGTGGCTATCATGCACTGATCACGTGGCTGATCATGCACTGATCACGTGGCTGACCATGCACTGATCACGTGACTGATCATGCACTGATCACGTGACTGATCATGCACTGATCACGTGACTGATCATGCACTGATCACGTGGCTGATCATACACTGTCACGTGTCTGACCATGCACTGCTCACGTGGCTGATCATACACTGTTCACGTAACTGATCATGCACTGATCACGTGGATATCATGCACTGATCACGTGGCTGAACATGCACTGTTCACGTGGCTTATCACACACCTGTCACGTGACTGATCATGCACTGATCACGTGGCACTCATGCACTGATCACGTGGCTGATCATACTCTGCTCACGTAACTGATCATGCACACATCACGTGGCTATCATGCACTTCTCACCTGGCTGGTCATGCAATGTTCACGTAGCTACCATATACTGGTCACGTGACTGATCATGCACAGATCACGTAAATGATCATGCACTGTTCACGTGACTGATCATGTACTGATCACGTGACTGATCATGCACTGACCACGAGCTATCATGCACTGGTCACGTGGCTGATCATGCACTGATCACGTGATTAATCCTGCACTGATCACGTGACTGATCATGCACTGATCACGTGGCTGATCACACACGATCACGTGGCTGATCATGCACTGATCAGTGGCTATCATGCACTGATCACGTGGCTATCATGCACTGATCACGTGGATATCATGCACTGATCACTTGGCTGATCACGCACGTATCACGTGGCTGATCATGCACTGATCACGCGGCTACCATGCACTGATCACGTGGCTGATCATGCACTGATCACGTAATTGATCATGCACTGATCACGTGGCTATCATGCACTGATCACGTGGCTGAACATGCACTGATCACGTGGCTGATCACACACCTGTCACGTGACAGATCATGCACTGATCACGTGGCACTCATGCACTGATCACGTGGCTGATCATACTCTGCTCACGTAACTCATCATGCACACATCACGTGTCTATCATGCACTGCTCACGTGGCTGGTCATGAATGATCACGTAGCTACCATATACTGGTCACGTGACTGATCATGCACTGATCACGTGACTGATCATGCACTGTTCACGTGACTGATCATGTACTGATCACGTGACTGATCATGCACTGATCACGTGGCTGATCATGCACTGATCACGTAATTGATCATGCACTGATCATTTGGCTGATCATGCACTGATCACGTGGCTGATCATGTACCGATCACGTGACTGATCATGCACTGATCACGTGGCTGATCATGCACTGATCACGTAGCTATCATGCACTGATCACTTGGCTGGTCATACACTGATCACATGACTGATCATGCACTGATCACGTGACTGATCATGTACTGATCACGTGACTGATCATGCACTGATCACGTAATTGATCATGCACTGATCACGTGGCTGATCATGCACTGATCACGTGACTGACCATGCACTGATCACGTGACTGATCATCCACTGACGGCTATCATGCACTTAATACTTGACTGATCATACACTGATCACGTGATTGATAATGCACTGATCATCTGGCTATCGTGCACTGATTACCTGGCTATCATGCACTGATCACGTGGCTGACCATGCACTGATCACGTGACTGATCATGCACTGATCACGTCTATATCATGCACTGATCACATGACCGCCCATGCACTGATCACGTGGATGATCATGCACTGATCACGCGACAGATCACACTGATCACGTGGCTATCATGCACTGCTCACGTGGCTGATCATGCAATGATCACGTAGCTACCATGTACTGGTCACGTGACTGATCATGCACTGATCACGTAATTGATCATGCACTGATCACGTGACTGATCATGCACTGTTCACGTGAGTGATCATGCACTGATCACGTGACTGATCATGCACTGATCACGTAATAGATCATGCACGGTTCATGTGGCTGATCATGCAATGATCACCTAGCTACCATATACTGGTCACGTGGCTGATCATGCACTGATCACGAATTGATCATGCACTGATCACGTGACTGATCATGCACTGATCACGTGGCTGATCATGCACTGATCACGTGACTGATCATGCACTGATCACGTGACTGATCATGCACTGATCACGTGGCTATCATGCACTGCTCACTTGGCTGGTCATGCCCTGATCACGCAGCTGGCCATGCACTGATTACATGACTGATCATGCACTGAACACGTGACTGATCATGCAGTGATTACGTGGCTATCATGCACTACTCACGTGGCTGATCATGCAATGATCATGTAGCTACCATGTACTGGTCACGTGACTGATCATACACCTATCAGGTGACTGATCATGCACTGATCACGTGGCTGATCATACACTGATCACCTGACTGGTCATGCACTGATCACGTCATATATCATGAACTGATCACATGGCTATCATGAACTGATCACGTGGCTGATCATGCACTGATCACGTGGCTGATCATGCACTGATACCGTGACTGAGCATGGACTGATCACATGACTATCATGTAGTGATCACGTGACTTAATGGCGCTGATCATGTGACTGATCATGCGCTGATCATGTTTGCTATCATACACTGATCATGTGCCTCTGGAGGCAATAAACAAAGAGCTGAGTAGGCACGAATCAAACAGTCAGCAGGCAATAATCATGGAACTCAGCTGTGAGGAATCATGCTGCTCAGCTGGCAATAATCAAGCAGCTGAGCAGGCGGGAATTACGCAGCACAGCTGGCAATTGTCAAGCAGATGAGCAGACAGTAATCACGCAGCTCAGCAGGCCCTGATCACGTGACTGAGCATGCACTGTTCACGTGGCTGATCATACACTGATCACGTGATTGATCATGCACTGATCACTTGGATATCATGCACTGATCACTTGGCTGATCATACACTGTTCACGCGTCTGACCATGCACTGATCACGTGGCTGGTCATACACTGATCACGTAATTGATCATGCACTGATCACATGGCTATCATGCACTGATCACGTAGCTACCATGCACTGGATCACGTGACTGATCATGCACTGATCACGTAAATTATCATGCACTGATCACTTGGCTGATCATGTACACTGATCACGTGACTGATCATGCACTGATCACGTGGCTATCATGCACTGCTCACGTGGCTGATCATGCAATGATCACGTAGCAACCATATACTGGTCACGTGACTGATCATGCACTGATCACGTAATTGATCATGCACTGATCATGTGGCTGATCATGCACTGATCACGTGGCTGATCATGCAATGATCACGTGGATATCATGCACTGATCACGGGCTGATCGCACACCGATTATATGACTGATCATGCACTGATCACGTGGCTGATCATGCACTGATCACGTGGCTATCATGCACTGATCACGTGGCTGATCATGCACTGATCACGAAGCACATGTACTGTCACTTGACTGATCATGCACTGAACACGACGATCGTGGCTGACTGCGCACTGATCACGGCTGATCATACACTGATCATCACGTGGCTATCATGCACTGATCACGTGGCTGGATCATGCACTGATCACGTGGCTGATCATGCAGCACTGATCACGTGGCTGATCATGCACTGATCACGTGACTGATCATGCACTGATCACGCGGACTGATCATGCACTGATCACGTGGCTATCATGCACTGCTCACGTGGCTGATCATGCCATGATCACGCAGTGACCATGTACTGGTCACATGACTGATCATGCACTGATCACGTGACTGATCATGCAGTGATCACGTGACTATCATGCACCACTCACGTGGTTGATCATGCAATGATCATAGCTACATATACAGGTCATGGAATGATCATACACTCCATCAGGTGACTGATCATGCATTGATCACGTGGCTATCATGCACTGATCATGAGACTGATCATGCACTGTTCACGCCTATATCATGCACTGATCACATGACTGCCCATGCACTGATCACGTGGATGATCATACACTAATCTTGTGACAGATCATGCACTGATCACGTGGCTGATCATGCACTGATACCGTGACTGAGCATGGACTGATCACATGACTATCATGTAGTGATCACGTGACTTCATGGCGCTGATCATGTGACTGATCATGCGCTGATCATGTTTGCTATCATACACTGATCATGTGCCTCTGGAGGCAATAAACAAAGAGCTGAGTAGGCACGAATCAAACAGTCAGCAGGCAATAATCATGGAACTCAGCTGTGAGGAATCATGCTGCTCAGCTGGCAATAATCAAGCAGCTGAGCAGGCAGGAATTACGCAGCACAGCTGGCATTGTCAAGCAGATGACAGGCAGGAATCGTGCAGCTCAGCTGGCAATTGTCAAGCAGATGAGCAGACAGTAATCACGCAGCTCAGCAGGCCCTGATCACGTGACTGAGCATGCACTGATCACGTGACTGATCATACACTGATCACGTGACTGATCATGCACTGATCACGGATATCATGCACTGATCACGTGGCTGATCATACACTGATCACGTGACTGATCATGCACTGCCTACGTGCTGATCATACACTGATCACGTAACTGATCATGCACTGATCACGTGGCTATCATGCACTGATCAATGGGCTGATCATGCACTGATCACGTGGCTGATCACACACCTGATCACGTGACATGATCATGCACTGATCACGTGGCACTCATGCACTGATCACGTGGCTGATCATGCACTGATCACGTGACTGACCATGCACTGATCACGTGACTGATCATGCACTGATCAGTTGGCTGATCATGCACTGATCACTTGGCTGATCATGCACTGATCACGTGACTGAT